>NW_028254796.1:0-18817 GCF_964263255.1 Lissotriton vulgaris
TAATACTTTTTCAACTAAAATAAGTGTGTTTAAAGTCATTTCTGTGCCTGAAATTGGTCAAAATTGAAGATTTTGAGTAAGCAAAACTCTGTAAAAATGGCAATTTTGGTCACTGTGAGGGTTTAAAAAGTGGTTATTCAACATGAGGCCCGATCCAAATGACATTTTGAATCATTTTTGGTAGAGTCCAAAAAATCCATTTTCTGATGAAAAACGATGACCCCGGACCAGTCGAACGTTGAAAAAATGGTCAATATTGATGAAATTTTAACATTTAATCTTTTGACTTTAAATGACGGTTGGATGTGAGTTATTACTTTTTCAACTAAAATAAGTGTGTTTAAAGTCATTTCTGTGCCTGAAATTGGTCAAAATTGAAGATTTTGAGTAAGCAAAACTCTGTAAAAATGGCAATTTTGGTCACTGTGAGGGTTTAAAAAGTGGTTATTCAACATGAGGCCCGATCCAAATGACATTTTAAATCATTTTTGGTAGAGTCCAAAAAATCCATTTTCTGATGAAAAATGATGACCCCGGACCAGTCGAACGTTGAAAAAATGGTCAATATTGATGACATTTTAACATTTAATCTTTTGACTTTAAATGACGGTTGGATGTGAGTTATTACTTTTTCAACTAAAATAAGTGTGTTTAAAGTCATTTCTGTGCCTGAAATTGGTCAAAATTGAAGATTTTGAGTAAGCAAAACTCTGTAAAAATGGCAGTTTTGGTCACTGTGAGGGTTTAAAAAGTGGTTATTCAACATGAGGCCCGATCAAAATGACATTTTGAATCATTTTTGGTAGAGTCCAAAAAAACTATTTTCTGATGAAAAACGATGACCCCGGACCAGTCGAACGTTGAAAAAATGGTCAATATTGATGAAATTTTAACATTTAATCTTTTGACTTTAAATGACGGTTGGATGTGAGTTATTACTTTTTCAACTAAAATAAGTGTGTTTAAAGTCATTTCTGTGCCTGAAATTGGTCAAAATTGAAGATTTTGAGTAAGCAAAACTCTGTAAAAATGGCAATTTTGGTCACTGTGAGGGTTTAAAAAGTGGTTATTCAACATGAGGCCCGATCCAAATGACATTTTGAATCATTTTTGGTAGAGTCCAAAAAATCAATTTTCTGATGAAAAACGATGACCCCGGACCAGTCGAACGTTGAAAAAATGGTCAATATTGATGAAATTTTAACATTTAATCTTTTGACTTTAAATGATGGTTGGATGTGAGTTATTACTTTTTCAACTAAAATAAGTGTGTTTAAAGTCATTTCTGTGCCTGAAATTGGTCAAAATTGAAGATTTTGAGTAAGCAAAACTCTGTAAAAATGGCAATTTTGGTCACTGTGAGGGTTTAAAAAGTGGTTATTCAACATGAGGCCCGATCCAAATGACATTTTAAATCATTTTTGGTAGAGTCCAAAAAATCCATTTTCTGATGAAAAATGATGACCCCGGACCAGTCGAACGTTGAAAAAATGGTCAATATTGATGACATTTTAACATTTAATCTTTTGACTTTAAATGACGGTTGGATGTGAGTTATTACTTTTTCAACTAAAATAAGTGTGTTTAAAGTCATTTCTGTGCCTGAAATTGGTCAAAATTGAAGATTTTGAGTAAGCAAAACTCTGTAAAAATGGCAGTTTTGGTCACTGTGAGGGTTTAAAAAGTGGTTATTCAACATGAGGCCCGATCAAAATGACATTTTGAATCATTTTTGGTAGAGTCCAAAAAATCTATTTTCTGATGAAAAACGATGACCCCGGACCAGTCGAACGTTGAAAAAATGGTCAATATTGATGAAATTTTAACATTTAATCTTTTGACTTTAAATGACGGTTGGATGTGAGTTATTACTTTTTCAACTAAAATAAGTGTGTTTAAAGTCATTTCTGTGCCTGAAATTGTTCAAATTTGAAGTTTTTGAGTAAGCAAAACTCTGTAAAAATGGCAATTTTGGTCACTGTGAGGGTTTAAAAAGTGGTTATTCAACATGAGGCCCGATCCAAATGACATTTTGAATCATTTTTGGTAGAGTCCAAAAAATCAATTTTCTGATGAAAAACGATGACCCCGGACCAGTCGAACGTTGAAAAAATGGTCAATATTGATGAAATTTTAACATTTAATCTTTTGACTTTAAATGACGGTTGGATGTGAGTTATTACTTTTTCAACTAAAATAAGTGTGTTTAAAGTCATTTCTGTGCCTGAAATTGGTCAAAATTGAAGATTTTGAGTAAGCAAAACTCTGTAAAAATGGCAGTTTTGGTCACTGTGAGGGTTTAAAAAGTGGTTATTCAACATGAGGCCCGATCCAAATGATATTTTGAATCATTTTTGGTAGAGTCCAAAAAATCCATTTTCTGATGAAAAATGATGACCCCGGACCAGTCGAACGTTGAAAAAATGGTCAATATTGATGACATTTTAACATTTAATCTTTTGACTTTAAATGACGGTTGGATGTGAGTTATTACTTTTTCAACTAAAATAAGTGTGTTTAAAGTCATTTCTGTGCCTGAAATTGGTCAAAATTGAAGATTTTGAGTAAGCAAAACTCTGTAAAAATGGCAGTTTTGGTCACTGTGAGGGTTTAAAAAGTGGTTATTCAACATGAGGCCCGATCAAAATGACATTTTGAATCATTTTTGGTAGAGTCCAAAAAATCTATTTTCTGATGAAAAACGATGACCCCGGACCAGTCGAACGTTGAAAAAATGGTCAATATTGATGAAATTTTAACATTTAATCTTTTGACTTTAAATGACGGTTGGATGTGAGTTATTACTTTTTCAACTAAAATAAGTGTGTTTAAAGTCATTTCTGTGCCTGAAATTGTTCAAATTTGAAGTTTTTGAGTAAGCAAAACTCTGTAAAAATGGCAATTTTGGTCACTGTGAGGGTTTAAAAAGTGGTTATTCAACATGAGGCCCGATCCAAATGACATTTTGAATCATTTTTGGTAGAGTCCAAAAAATCAATTTTCTGATGAAAAACGATGACCCCGGACCAGTCGAACGTTGAAAAAATGGTCAATATTGATGAAATTTTAACATTTAATCTTTTGACTTTAAATGACGGTTGGATGTGAGTTATTACTTTTTCAACTAAAATAAGTGTGTTTAAAGTCATTTCTGTGCCTGAAATTGGTCAAAATTGAAGATTTTGAGTAAGCAAAACTCTGTAAAAATGGCAGTTTTGGTCACTGTGAGGGTTTAAAAAGTGGTTATTCAACATGAGGCCCGATCCAAATGATATTTTGAATCATTTTTGGTAGAGTCCAAAAAATCCATTTTCTGATGAAAAACGATGACCCCGGACCAGTCGAACGTTGAAAAAATGGTCAATATTGATGAAATTTTAACATTTAATCTTTTGACTTTAAATGACGGTTGGATGTGAGTTAATACTTTTTCAACTAAAATAAGTGTGTTTAAAGTCATTTCTGTGCCTGAAATTGGTCAAAATTGAAGATTTTGAGTAAGCAAAACTCTGTAAAAATGGCAATTTTGGTCACTGTGAGGGTTTAAAAAGTGGTTATTCAACATGAGGCCCGATCCAAATGACATTTTGAATCATTTTTGGTAGAGTCCAAAAAATCCATTTTCTGATGAAAAACGATGACCCCGGACCAGTCGAACGTTGAAAAAATGGTCAATATTGATGAAATTTTAACATTTAATCTTTTGACTTTAAATGATGGTTGGATGTGAGTTATTACTTTTTCAACTAAAATATGTGTGTTTAAAGTCATTTCTGTGCCTGAAATTGGTCAAAATTGAAGATTTTGAGTAAGCAAAACTCTGTAAAAATGGCAATTTTGGTCACTGTGAGGGTTTAAAAAGTGGTTATTCAACATGAGGCCCGATCCAAATGACATTTTAAATCATTTTTGGTAGAGTCCAAAAAATCCATTTTCTGATGAAAAATGATGACCCCGGACCAGTCGAACGTTGAAAAAATGGTCAATATTGATGACATTTTAACATTTAATCTTTTGACTTTAAATGACGGTTGGATGTGAGTTATTACTTTTTCAACTAAAATAAGTGTGTTTAAAGTCATTTCTGTGCCTGAAATTGGTCAAAATTGAAGATTTTGAGTAAGCAAAACTCTGTAAAAATGGCAGTTTTGGTCACTGTGAGGGTTTAAAAAGTGGTTATTCAACATGAGGCCCGATCAAAATGACATTTTGAATCATTTTTGGTAGAGTCCAAAAAATCTATTTTCTGATGAAAAACGATGACCCCGGACCAGTCGAACGTTGAAAAAATGGTCAATATTGATGAAATTTTAACATTTAATCTTTTGACTTTAAATGACGGTTGGATGTGAGTTATTACTTTTTCAACTAAAATAAGTGTGTTTAAAGTCATTTCTGTGCCTGAAATTGGTCAAAATTGAAGATTTTGAGTAAGCAAAACTCTGTAAAAATGGCAATTTTGGTCACTGTGAGGGTTTAAAAAGTGGTTATTCAACATGAGGCCCGATCCAAATGACATTTTGAATCATTTTTGGTAGAGTCCAAAAAATCAATTTTCTGATGAAAAACGATGACCCCGGACCAGTCGAACGTTGAAAAAATGGTCAATATTGATGAAATTTTAACATTTAATCTTTTGACTTTAAATGATGGTTGGATGTGAGTTATTACTTTTTCAACTAAAATAAGTGTGTTTAAAGTCATTTCTGTGCCTGAAATTGGTCAAAATTGAAGATTTTGAGTAAGCAAAACTCTGTAAAAATGGCAGTTTTGGTCACTGTGAGGGTTTAAAAAGTGGTTATTCAACATGAGGCCCGATCCAAATGACATTTTGAATCATTTTTGGTAGAGTCCAAAAAATCTATTTTCTGATGAAAAACGATGACCCCGGACCAGTCGAACGTTGAAAAAATGGTCAATATTGATGAAATTTTAACATTTAATCTTTTGACTTTAAATGACGGTTGGATGTGAGTTATTACTTTTTCAACTAAAATAAGTGTGTTTAAAGTCATTTCTGTGCCTGAAATTGGTCAAAATTGAAGATTTTGAGTAAGCAAAACTCTGTAAAAATGGCAGTTTTTGGTCACTGTGAGGGTTTAAAAAGTGGTTATTCAACATGAGGCCCGATCAAAATGACATTTTGAATCATTTTTGGTAGAGTCCAAAAAATCTATTTTCTGATGAAAAACGATGACCCCGGACCAGTCGAACGTTGAAAAAATGGTCAATATTGATGAAATTTTAACATTTAATCTTTTGACTTTAAATGACGGTTGGATGTGAGTTATTACTTTTTCAACTAAAATAAGTGTGTTTAAAGTCATTTCTGTGCCTGAAATTGTTCAAATTTGAAGTTTTTGAGTAAGCAAAACTCTGTAAAAATGGCAATTTTGGTCACTGTGAGGGTTTAAAAAGTGGTTATTCAACATGAGGCCCGATCCAAATGACATTTTGAATCATTTTTGGTAGAGTCCAAAAAATCAATTTTCTGATGAAAAACGATGACCCCGGACCAGTCGAACGTTGAAAAAATGGTCAATATTGATGAAATTTTAACATTTAATCTTTTGACTTTAAATGACGGTTGGATGTGAGTTATTACTTTTTCAACTAAAATAAGTGTGTTTAAAGTCATTTCTGTGCCTGAAATTGGTCAAAATTGAAGATTTTGAGTAAGCAAAACTCTGTAAAAATGGCAGTTTTGGTCACTGTGAGGGTTTGAAAAGTGGTTATTCAACATGAGGCCCGATCAAAATGACATTTTGAATCATTTTTGGTAGAGTCCAAAAAATCAATTTTCTGATGAAAAACGATGACCCCGGACCAGTCGAACGTTGAAAAAATGGTCAATATTGATGAAATGTTAACATTTAATCTTTTGACTTTAAATGACGGTTGGATGTGAGTTATTACTTTTTCAACTAAAATAAGTGTGTTTAAAGTCATTTCTGTGCCTGAAATTGGTCAAAATTGAAGATTTTGAGTAAGCAAAACTCTGTAAAAATGGCAATTTTGGTCACTGTGAGGGTTTAAAAAGTGGTTATTCAACATGAGGCCCGATCCAAATGACATTTTGAATCATTTTTGGTAGAGTCCAAAAAATCAATTTTCTGATGAAAAACGATGACCCCGGACCAGTCGAACGTTGAAAAAATGGTCAATATTGATGAAATTTTAACATTTAATCTTTTTACTTTAAATGACGGTTGGATGTGAGTTAATACTTTTTCAACTAAAATAAGTGTGTTTAAAGTCATTTCTGTGCCTGAAATTGGTCAAAATTGAAGATTTTGAGTAAGCAAAACTCTGTAAAAATGGCAATTTTGGTCACTGTGAGGGTTTAAAAAGTGGTTATTCAACATGAGGCCCGATCCAAATGACATTTTGAATCATTTTTGGTAGAGTCCAAAAAATCCATTTTCTGATGAAAAACGATGACCCCGGACCAGTCGAACGTTGAAAAAATGGTCAATATTGATGAAATTTTAACATTTAATCTTTTGACTTTAAATGACGGTTGGATGTGAGTTATTACTTTTTCAACTAAAATAAGTGTGTTTAAAGTCATTTCTGTGCCTGAAATTGGTCAAAATTGAAGATTTTGAGTAAGCAAAACTCTGTAAAAATGGCAATTTTGGTCACTGTGAGGGTTTAAAAAGTGGTTATTCAACATGAGGCCCGATCCAAATGACATTTTGAATCATTTTTGGTAGAGTCCAAAAAATCCATTTTCTGATGAAAAACGATGACCCCGGACCAGTCGAACGTTGAAAAAATGGTCAATATTGATGAAATTTTAACATTTAATCTTTTGACTTTAAATGATGGTTGGATGTGAGTTATTACTTTTTCAACTAAAATATGTGTGTTTAAAGTCATTTCTGTGCCTGAAATTGGTCAAAATTGAAGATTTTGAGTAAGCAAAACTCTGTAAAAATGGCAATTTTGGTCACTGTGAGGGTTTAAAAAGTGGTTATTCAACATGAGGCCCGATCCAAATGACATTTTAAATCATTTTTGGTAGAGTCCAAAAAATCCATTTTCTGATGAAAAATGATGACCCCGGACCAGTCGAACGTTGAAAAAATGGTCAATATTGATGACATTTTAACATTTAATCTTTTGACTTTAAATGACGGTTGGATGTGAGTTATTACTTTTTCAACTAAAATAAGTGTGTTTAAAGTCATTTCTGTGCCTGAAATTGGTCAAAATTGAAGATTTTGAGTAAGCAAAACTCTGTAAAAATGGCAGTTTTGGTCACTGTGAGGGTTTAAAAAGTGGTTATTCAACATGAGGCCCGATCAAAATGACATTTTGAATCATTTTTGGTAGAGTCCAAAAAATCTATTTTCTGATGAAAAACGATGACCCCGGACCAGTCGAACGTTGAAAAAATGGTCAATATTGATGAAATTTTAACATTTAATCTTTTGACTTTAAATGACGGTTGGATGTGAGTTATTACTTTTTCAACTAAAATAAGTGTGTTTAAAGTCATTTCTGTGCCTGAAATTGGTCAAAATTGAAGATTTTGAGTAAGCAAAACTCTGTAAAAATGGCAATTTTGGTCACTGTGAGGGTTTAAAAAGTGGTTATTCAACATGAGGCCCGATCCAAATGACATTTTGAATCATTTTTGGTAGAGTCCAAAAAATCAATTTTCTGATGAAAAACGATGACCCCGGACCAGTCGAACGTTGAAAAAATGGTCAATATTGATGAAATTTTAACATTTAATCTTTTGACTTTAAATGATGGTTGGATGTGAGTTATTACTTTTTCAACTAAAATAAGTGTGTTTAAAGTCATTTCTGTGCCTGAAATTGGTCAAAATTGAAGATTTTGAGTAAGCAAAACTCTGTAAAAATGGCAGTTTTGGTCACTGTGAGGGTTTAAAAAGTGGTTATTCAACATGAGGCCCGATCCAAATGACATTTTGAATCATTTTTGGTAGAGTCCAAAAAATCTATTTTCTGATGAAAAACGATGACCCCGGACCAGTCGAACGTTGAAAAAATGGTCAATATTGATGAAATTTTAACATTTAATCTTTTGACTTTAAATGACGGTTGGATGTGAGTTATTACTTTTTCAACTAAAATAAGTGTGTTTAAAGTCATTTCTGTGCCTGAAATTGGTCAAAATTGAAGATTTTGAGTAAGCAAAACTCTGTAAAAATGGCAGTTTTTGGTCACTGTGAGGGTTTAAAAAGTGGTTATTCAACATGAGGCCCGATCAAAATGACATTTTGAATCATTTTTGGTAGAGTCCAAAAAATCTATTTTCTGATGAAAAACGATGACCCCGGACCAGTCGAACGTTGAAAAAATGGTCAATATTGATGAAATTTTAACATTTAATCTTTTGACTTTAAATGACGGTTGGATGTGAGTTATTACTTTTTCAACTAAAATAAGTGTGTTTAAAGTCATTTCTGTGCCTGAAATTGTTCAAATTTGAAGTTTTTGAGTAAGCAAAACTCTGTAAAAATGGCAATTTTGGTCACTGTGAGGGTTTAAAAAGTGGTTATTCAACATGAGGCCCGATCCAAATGACATTTTGAATCATTTTTGGTAGAGTCCAAAAAATCAATTTTCTGATGAAAAACGATGACCCCGGACCAGTCGAACGTTGAAAAAATGGTCAATATTGATGAAATTTTAACATTTAATCTTTTGACTTTAAATGACGGTTGGATGTGAGTTATTACTTTTTCAACTAAAATAAGTGTGTTTAAAGTCATTTCTGTGCCTGAAATTGGTCAAAATTGAAGATTTTGAGTAAGCAAAACTCTGTAAAAATGGCAGTTTTGGTCACTGTGAGGGTTTGAAAAGTGGTTATTCAACATGAGGCCCGATCAAAATGACATTTTGAATCATTTTTGGTAGAGTCCAAAAAATCAATTTTCTGATGAAAAACGATGACCCCGGACCAGTCGAACGTTGAAAAAATGGTCAATATTGATGAAATGTTAACATTTAATCTTTTGACTTTAAATGACGGTTGGATGTGAGTTATTACTTTTTCAACTAAAATAAGTGTGTTTAAAGTCATTTCTGTGCCTGAAATTGGTCAAAATTGAAGATTTTGAGTAAGCAAAACTCTGTAAAAATGGCAATTTTGGTCACTGTGAGGGTTTAAAAAGTGGTTATTCAACATGAGGCCCGATCCAAATGACATTTTGAATCATTTTTGGTAGAGTCCAAAAAATCAATTTTCTGATGAAAAACGATGACCCCGGACCAGTCGAACGTTGAAAAAATGGTCAATATTGATGAAATTTTAACATTTAATCTTTTTACTTTAAATGACGGTTGGATGTGAGTTAATACTTTTTCAACTAAAATAAGTGTGTTTAAAGTCATTTCTGTGCCTGAAATTGGTCAAAATTGAAGATTTTGAGTAAGCAAAACTCTGTAAAAATGGCAATTTTGGTCACTGTGAGGGTTTAAAAAGTGGTTATTCAACATGAGGCCCGATCCAAATGACATTTTGAATCATTTTTGGTAGAGTCCAAAAAATCCATTTTCTGATGAAAAACGATGACCCCGGACCAGTCGAACGTTGAAAAAATGGTCAATATTGATGAAATTTTAACATTTAATCTTTTGACTTTAAATGACGGTTGGATGTGAGTTATTACTTTTTCAACTAAAATAAGTGTGTTTAAAGTCATTTCTGTGCCTGAAATTGGTCAAAATTGAAGATTTTGAGTAAGCAAAACTCTGTAAAAATGGCAATTTTGGTCACTGTGAGGGTTTAAAAAGTGGTTATTCAACATGAGGCCCGATCCAAATGACATTTTGAATCATTTTTGGTAGAGTCCAAAAAATCCATTTTCTGATGAAAAACGATGACCCCGGACCAGTCGAACGTTGAAAAAATGGTCAATATTGATGAAATTTTAACATTTAATCTTTTGACTTTAAATGATGGTTGGATGTGAGTTATTACTTTTTCAACTAAAATATGTGTGTTTAAAGTCATTTCTGTGCCTGAAATTGGTCAAAATTGAAGATTTTGAGTAAGCAAAACTCTGTAAAAATGGCAATTTTGGTCACTGTGAGGGTTTAAAAAGTGGTTATTCAACATGAGGCCCGATCCAAATGACATTTTAAATCATTTTTGGTAGAGTCCAAAAAATCCATTTTCTGATGAAAAATGATGACCCCGGACCAGTCGAACGTTGAAAAAATGGTCAATATTGATGACATTTTAACATTTAATCTTTTGACTTTAAATGACGGTTGGATGTGAGTTATTACTTTTTCAACTAAAATAAGTGTGTTTAAAGTCATTTCTGTGCCTGAAATTGGTCAAAATTGAAGATTTTGAGTAAGCAAAACTCTGTAAAAATGGCAGTTTTGGTCACTGTGAGGGTTTAAAAAGTGGTTATTCAACATGAGGCCCGATCAAAATGACATTTTGAATCATTTTTGGTAGAGTCCAAAAAATCTATTTTCTGATGAAAAACGATGACCCCGGACCAGTCGAACGTTGAAAAAATGGTCAATATTGATGAAATTTTAACATTTAATCTTTTGACTTTAAATGACGGTTGGATGTGAGTTATTACTTTTTCAACTAAAATAAGTGTGTTTAAAGTCATTTCTGTGCCTGAAATTGGTCAAAATTGAAGATTTTGAGTAAGCAAAACTCTGTAAAAATGGCAATTTTGGTCACTGTGAGGGTTTAAAAAGTGGTTATTCAACATGAGGCCCGATCCAAATGACATTTTGAATCATTTTTGGTAGAGTCCAAAAAATCAATTTTCTGATGAAAAACGATGACCCCGGACCAGTCGAACGTTGAAAAAATGGTCAATATTGATGAAATTTTAACATTTAATCTTTTGACTTTAAATGATGGTTGGATGTGAGTTATTACTTTTTCAACTAAAATAAGTGTGTTTAAAGTCATTTCTGTGCCTGAAATTGGTCAAAATTGAAGATTTTGAGTAAGCAAAACTCTGTAAAAATGGCAGTTTTGGTCACTGTGAGGGTTTAAAAAGTGGTTATTCAACATGAGGCCCGATCCAAATGACATTTTGAATCATTTTTGGTAGAGTCCAAAAAATCTATTTTCTGATGAAAAACGATGACCCCGGACCAGTCGAACGTTGAAAAAATGGTCAATATTGATGAAATTTTAACATTTAATCTTTTGACTTTAAATGACGGTTGGATGTGAGTTATTACTTTTTCAACTAAAATAAGTGTGTTTAAAGTCATTTCTGTGCCTGAAATTGGTCAAAATTGAAGATTTTGAGTAAGCAAAACTCTGTAAAAATGGCAGTTTTTGGTCACTGTGAGGGTTTAAAAAGTGGTTATTCAACATGAGGCCCGATCAAAATGACATTTTGAATCATTTTTGGTAGAGTCCAAAAAATCTATTTTCTGATGAAAAACGATGACCCCGGACCAGTCGAACGTTGAAAAAATGGTCAATATTGATGAAATTTTAACATTTAATCTTTTGACTTTAAATGACGGTTGGATGTGAGTTATTACTTTTTCAACTAAAATAAGTGTGTTTAAAGTCATTTCTGTGCCTGAAATTGTTCAAATTTGAAGTTTTTGAGTAAGCAAAACTCTGTAAAAATGGCAATTTTGGTCACTGTGAGGGTTTAAAAAGTGGTTATTCAACATGAGGCCCGATCCAAATGACATTTTGAATCATTTTTGGTAGAGTCCAAAAAATCAATTTTCTGATGAAAAACGATGACCCCGGACCAGTCGAACGTTGAAAAAATGGTCAATATTGATGAAATTTTAACATTTAATCTTTTGACTTTAAATGACGGTTGGATGTGAGTTATTACTTTTTCAACTAAAATAAGTGTGTTTAAAGTCATTTCTGTGCCTGAAATTGGTCAAAATTGAAGATTTTGAGTAAGCAAAACTCTGTAAAAATGGCAGTTTTGGTCACTGTGAGGGTTTGAAAAGTGGTTATTCAACATGAGGCCCGATCAAAATGACATTTTGAATCATTTTTGGTAGAGTCCAAAAAATCAATTTTCTGATGAAAAACGATGACCCCGGACCAGTCGAACGTTGAAAAAATGGTCAATATTGATGAAATGTTAACATTTAATCTTTTGACTTTAAATGACGGTTGGATGTGAGTTATTACTTTTTCAACTAAAATAAGTGTGTTTAAAGTCATTTCTGTGCCTGAAATTGGTCAAAATTGAAGATTTTGAGTAAGCAAAACTCTGTAAAAATGGCAATTTTGGTCACTGTGAGGGTTTAAAAAGTGGTTATTCAACATGAGGCCCGATCCAAATGACATTTTGAATCATTTTTGGTAGAGTCCAAAAAATCAATTTTCTGATGAAAAACGATGACCCCGGACCAGTCGAACGTTGAAAAAATGGTCAATATTGATGAAATTTTAACATTTAATCTTTTTACTTTAAATGACGGTTGGATGTGAGTTAATACTTTTTCAACTAAAATAAGTGTGTTTAAAGTCATTTCTGTGCCTGAAATTGGTCAAAATTGAAGATTTTGAGTAAGCAAAACTCTGTAAAAATGGCAATTTTGGTCACTGTGAGGGTTTAAAAAGTGGTTATTCAACATGAGGCCCGATCCAAATGACATTTTGAATCATTTTTGGTAGAGTCCAAAAAATCCATTTTCTGATGAAAAACGATGACCCCGGACCAGTCGAACGTTGAAAAAATGGTCAATATTGATGAAATTTTAACATTTAATCTTTTGACTTTAAATGACGGTTGGATGTGAGTTATTACTTTTTCAACTAAAATAAGTGTGTTTAAAGTCATTTCTGTGCCTGAAATTGGTCAAAATTGAAGATTTTGAGTAAGCAAAACTCTGTAAAAATGGCAATTTTGGTCACTGTGAGGGTTTAAAAAGTGGTTATTCAACATGAGGCCCGATCCAAATGACATTTTGAATCATTTTTGGTAGAGTCCAAAAAATCCATTTTCTGATGAAAAACGATGACCCCGGACCAGTCGAACGTTGAAAAAATGGTCAATATTGATGAAATTTTAACATTTAATCTTTTGACTTTAAATGATGGTTGGATGTGAGTTATTACTTTTTCAACTAAAATATGTGTGTTTAAAGTCATTTCTGTGCCTGAAATTGGTCAAAATTGAAGATTTTGAGTAAGCAAAACTCTGTAAAAATGGCAATTTTGGTCACTGTGAGGGTTTAAAAAGTGGTTATTCAACATGAGGCCCGATCCAAATGACATTTTAAATCATTTTTGGTAGAGTCCAAAAAATCCATTTTCTGATGAAAAATGATGACCCCGGACCAGTCGAACGTTGAAAAAATGGTCAATATTGATGACATTTTAACATTTAATCTTTTGACTTTAAATGACGGTTGGATGTGAGTTATTACTTTTTCAACTAAAATAAGTGTGTTTAAAGTCATTTCTGTGCCTGAAATTGGTCAAAATTGAAGATTTTGAGTAAGCAAAACTCTGTAAAAATGGCAGTTTTGGTCACTGTGAGGGTTTAAAAAGTGGTTATTCAACATGAGGCCCGATCAAAATGACATTTTGAATCATTTTTGGTAGAGTCCAAAAAATCTATTTTCTGATGAAAAACGATGACCCCGGACCAGTCGAACGTTGAAAAAATGGTCAATATTGATGAAATTTTAACATTTAATCTTTTGACTGTAAATGACGGTTGGATGTGAGTTATTACTTTTTCAACTAAAATAAGTGTGTTTAAAGTCATTTCTGTGCCTGAAATTGGTCAAAATTGAAGATTTTGAGTAAGCAAAACTCTGTAAAAATGGCAATTTTGGTCACTGTGAGGGTTTAAAAAGTGGTTATTCAACATGAGGCCCGATCCAAATGACATTTTGAATCATTTTTGGTAGAGTCCAAAAAATCAATTTTCTGATGAAAAACGATGACCCCGGACCAGTCGAACGTTGAAAAAATGGTCAATATTGATGAAATTTTAACATTTAATCTTTTGACTTTAAATGATGGTTGGATGTGAGTTATTACTTTTTCAACTAAAATAAGTGTGTTTAAAGTCATTTCTGTGCCTGAAATTGGTCAAAATTGAAGATTTTGAGTAAGCAAAACTCTGTAAAAATGGCAGTTTTGGTCACTGTGAGGGTTTAAAAAGTGGTTATTCAACATGAGGCCCGATCCAAATGACATTTTGAATCATTTTTGGTAGAGTCCAAAAAATCTATTTTCTGATGAAAAACGATGACCCCGGACCAGTCGAACGTTGAAAAAATGGTCAATATTGATGAAATTTTAACATTTAATCTTTTGACTTTAAATGACGGTTGGATGTGAGTTATTACTTTTTCAACTAAAATAAGTGTGTTTAAAGTCATTTCTGTGCCTGAAATTGGTCAAAATTGAAGATTTTGAGTAAGCAAAACTCTGTAAAAATGGCAGTTTTTGGTCACTGTGAGGGTTTAAAAAGTGGTTATTCAACATGAGGCCCGATCAAAATGACATTTTGAATCATTTTTGGTAGAGTCCAAAAAATCTATTTTCTGATGAAAAACGATGACCCCGGACCAGTCGAACGTTGAAAAAATGGTCAATATTGATGAAATTTTAACATTTAATCTTTTGACTTTAAATGACGGTTGGATGTGAGTTATTACTTTTTCAACTAAAATAAGTGTGTTTAAAGTCATTTCTGTGCCTGAAATTGTTCAAATTTGAAGTTTTTGAGTAAGCAAAACTCTGTAAAAATGGCAATTTTGGTCACTGTGAGGGTTTAAAAAGTGGTTATTCAACATGAGGCCCGATCCAAATGACATTTTGAATCATTTTTGGTAGAGTCCAAAAAATCAATTTTCTGATGAAAAACGATGACCCCGGACCAGTCGAACGTTGAAAAAATGGTCAATATTGATGAAATTTTAACATTTAATCTTTTGACTTTAAATGACGGTTGGATGTGAGTTATTACTTTTTCAACTAAAATAAGTGTGTTTAAAGTCATTTCTGTGCCTGAAATTGGTCAAAATTGAAGATTTTGAGTAAGCAAAACTCTGTAAAAATGGCAGTTTTGGTCACTGTGAGGGTTTGAAAAGTGGTTATTCAACATGAGGCCCGATCAAAATGACATTTTGAATCATTTTTGGTAGAGTCCAAAAAATCAATTTTCTGATGAAAAACGATGACCCCGGACCAGTCGAACGTTGAAAAAATGGTCAATATTGATGAAATGTTAACATTTAATCTTTTGACTTTAAATGACGGTTGGATGTGAGTTATTACTTTTTCAACTAAAATAAGTGTGTTTAAAGTCATTTCTGTGCCTGAAATTGGTCAAAATTGAAGATTTTGAGTAAGCAAAACTCTGTAAAAATGGCAATTTTGGTCACTGTGAGGGTTTAAAAAGTGGTTATTCAACATGAGGCCCGATCCAAATGACATTTTGAATCATTTTTGGTAGAGTCCAAAAAATCAATTTTCTGATGAAAAACGATGACCCCGGACCAGTCGAACGTTGAAAAAATGGTCAATATTGATGAAATTTTAACATTTAATCTTTTTACTTTAAATGACGGTTGGATGTGAGTTAATACTTTTTCAACTAAAATAAGTGTGTTTAAAGTCATTTCTGTGCCTGAAATTGGTCAAAATTGAAGATTTTGAGTAAGCAAAACTCTGTAAAAATGGCAATTTTGGTCACTGTGAGGGTTTAAAAAGTGGTTATTCAACATGAGGCCCGATCCAAATGACATTTTGAATCATTTTTGGTAGAGTCCAAAAAATCCATTTTCTGATGAAAAACGATGACCCCGGACCAGTCGAACGTTGAAAAAATGGTCAATATTGATGAAATTTTAACATTTAATCTTTTGACTTTAAATGACGGTTGGATGTGAGTTATTACTTTTTCAACTAAAATAAGTGTGTTTAAAGTCATTTCTGTGCCTGAAATTGGTCAAAATTGAAGATTTTGAGTAAGCAAAACTCTGTAAAAATGGCAATTTTGGTCACTGTGAGGGTTTAAAAAGTGGTTATTCAACATGAGGCCCGATCCAAATGACATTTTGAATCATTTTTGGTAGAGTCCAAAAAATCCATTTTCTGATGAAAAACGATGACCCCGGACCAGTCGAACGTTGAAAAAATGGTCAATATTGATGAAATTTTAACATTTAATCTTTTGACTTTAAATGATGGTTGGATGTGAGTTATTACTTTTTCAACTAAAATATGTGTGTTTAAAGTCATTTCTGTGCCTGAAATTGGTCAAAATTGAAGATTTTGAGTAAGCAAAACTCTGTAAAAATGGCAATTTTGGTCACTGTGAGGGTTTAAAAAGTGGTTATTCAACATGAGGCCCGATCCAAATGACATTTTAAATCATTTTTGGTAGAGTCCAAAAAATCCATTTTCTGATGAAAAATGATGACCCCGGACCAGTCGAACGTTGAAAAAATGGTCAATATTGATGACATTTTAACATTTAATCTTTTGACTTTAAATGACGGTTGGATGTGAGTTATTACTTTTTCAACTAAAATAAGTGTGTTTAAAGTCATTTCTGTGCCTGAAATTGGTCAAAATTGAAGATTTTGAGTAAGCAAAACTCTGTAAAAATGGCAGTTTTGGTCACTGTGAGGGTTTAAAAAGTGGTTATTCAACATGAGGCCCGATCAAAATGACATTTTGAATCATTTTTGGTAGAGTCCAAAAAATCTATTTTCTGATGAAAAACGATGACCCCGGACCAGTCGAACGTTGAAAAAATGGTCAATATTGATGAAATTTTAACATTTAATCTTTTGACTTTAAATGACGGTTGGATGTGAGTTATTACTTTTTCAACTAAAATAAGTGTGTTTAAAGTCATTTCTGTGCCTGAAATTGGTCAAAATTGAAGATTTTGAGTAAGCAAAACTCTGTAAAAATGGCAATTTTGGTCACTGTGAGGGTTTAAAAAGTGGTTATTCAACATGAGGCCCGATCCAAATGACATTTTGAATCATTTTTGGTAGAGTCCAAAAAATCAATTTTCTGATGAAAAACGATGACCCCGGACCAGTCGAACGTTGAAAAAATGGTCAATATTGATGAAATTTTAACATTTAATCTTTTGACTTTAAATGATGGTTGGATGTGAGTTATTACTTTTTCAACTAAAATAAGTGTGTTTAAAGTCATTTCTGTGCCTGAAATTGGTCAAAATTGAAGATTTTGAGTAAGCAAAACTCTGTAAAAATGGCAGTTTTGGTCACTGTGAGGGTTTAAAAAGTGGTTATTCAACATGAGGCCCGATCCAAATGACATTTTGAATCATTTTTGGTAGAGTCCAAAAAATCTATTTTCTGATGAAAAACGATGACCCCGGACCAGTCGAACGTTGAAAAAATGGTCAATATTGATGAAATTTTAACATTTAATCTTTTGACTTTAAATGACGGTTGGATGTGAGTTATTACTTTTTCAACTAAAATAAGTGTGTTTAAAGTCATTTCTGTGCCTGAAATTGGTCAAAATTGAAGATTTTGAGTAAGCAAAACTCTGTAAAAATGGCAGTTTTTGGTCACTGTGAGGGTTTAAAAAGTGGTTATTCAACATGAGGCCCGATCAAAATGACATTTTGAATCATTTTTGGTAGAGTCCAAAAAATCTATTTTCTGATGAAAAACGATGACCCCGGACCAGTCGAACGTTGAAAAAATGGTCAATATTGATGAAATTTTAACATTTAATCTTTTGACTTTAAATGACGGTTGGATGTGAGTTATTACTTTTTCAACTAAAATAAGTGTGTTTAAAGTCATTTCTGTGCCTGAAATTGTTCAAATTTGAAGTTTTTGAGTAAGCAAAACTCTGTAAAAATGGCAATTTTGGTCACTGTGAGGGTTTAAAAAGTGGTTATTCAACATGAGGCCCGATCCAAATGACATTTTGAATCATTTTTGGTAGAGTCCAAAAAATCAATTTTCTGATGAAAAACGATGACCCCGGACCAGTCGAACGTTGAAAAAATGGTCAATATTGATGAAATTTTAACATTTAATCTTTTGACTTTAAATGACGGTTGGATGTGAGTTATTACTTTTTCAACTAAAATAAGTGTGTTTAAAGTCATTTCTGTGCCTGAAATTGGTCAAAATTGAAGATTTTGAGTAAGCAAAACTCTGTAAAAATGGCAGTTTTGGTCACTGTGAGGGTTTGAAAAGTGGTTATTCAACATGAGGCCCGATCAAAATGACATTTTGAATCATTTTTGGTAGAGTCCAAAAAATCAATTTTCTGATGAAAAACGATGACCCCGGACCAGTCGAACGTTGAAAAAATGGTCAATATTGATGAAATGTTAACATTTAATCTTTTGACTTTAAATGACGGTTGGATGTGAGTTATTACTTTTTCAACTAAAATAAGTGTGTTTAAAGTCATTTCTGTGCCTGAAATTGGTCAAAATTGAAGATTTTGAGTAAGCAAAACTCTGTAAAAATGGCAATTTTGGTCACTGTGAGGGTTTAAAAAGTGGTTATTCAACATGAGGCCCGATCCAAATGACATTTTGAATCATTTTTGGTAGAGTCCAAAAAATCAATTTTCTGATGAAAAACGATGACCCCGGACCAGTCGAACGTTGAAAAAATGGTCAATATTGATGAAATTTTAACATTTAATCTTTTTACTTTAAATGACGGTTGGATGTGAGTTAATACTTTTTCAACTAAAATAAGTGTGTTTAAAGTCATTTCTGTGCCTGAAATTGGTCAAAATTGAAGATTTTGAGTAAGCAAAACTCTGTAAAAATGGCAATTTTGGTCACTGTGAGGGTTTAAAAAGTGGTTATTCAACATGAGGCCCG
>NW_028254797.1:0-78583 GCF_964263255.1 Lissotriton vulgaris
TTGATGGTAAATAACGAATTCCTGTGTACATGCACATCTGTGCATGTACACCTGTGCCATGTGACACACATACATGCCCCTAGGGCATGTATGTGTGCCACATGGCACACAAGCCCGAATCAGGGGTGCAACAGGGTGTCAAAGTGAAACCCTGTCCCTCTTGTCAATTCGGTAATTTTACCGAATCGGTATTTACCGATTCGGTAATTGCAATTGGTTCCTTTGGGCCTCAAGGCCCATAGGAATCAATGGTAATTACCGAATCAGTAAATACCGATTCAGTAATTACCGAATATTGCCCAATCGTTAATTTATTCGGTAAATATACCTGCATAGCATTTACTGATTTGTAAATACCGAATCGGTAAAATTCGGTATTTACCAATCGGTAAATACTAATTACCTACATCGGGCCCCATATCTCCCTGTGTCTTACAATGAATGCATCCACCTGTAATGCAACTGGTACTCATATAAAGCCCTCTGATACCTTTGGATCAAGATTGTGCTATATAAAACTGCAAAAAAAAAAAATAGAAGGCTAAAATTTCTCATACAATAGTAACAAAATAAATCGCAGTGTGCACATCGACACATTTGTGTACATTAAGAATGAATCAGTAGGTCGAGCCTATAGCGGCAGTAGCATGTGCTGCTCCCTTTGCGAGGCATGCAGTATTCAGTATGAAGTGGAAGCTCTGTGGAAGCTCCGCTCACTCTCCGCCCATATTTTTAATTGGCTTGTCCCCCTCCTTATTATGACCATGTCATCATTTGTACCCTTTCATGGCTACTGGCCCCTTTACTTCGAGTGTTACACAGTACGGGGCATGTTATTTAGACTGTGAGCACTACTTTGTCTGTGCCTTCTCCCCATGCAGCAATACAGCATGATAGTGCTGTATTGATTAGTGACTGCATGTATGAGTGAGTGTATGGGTGAGTGAGTGGATGTGTGTTTAGACCTAGGAATCAGGGAGTGGGTATGCAGTAACTGGTATTAGTGTGTCTATGGTTTCCAAAATGGTAGTCTGTATTTTAGAGTGGGTGTATCAAAGGTTATATTAGGGTGTGATGAGGTGAATCAGATTATCACATGGATGATGTCATCAGTGATGTCATTTGAGATGTCATCAGTGATGTCACTGACCATGTCATGAATGATGTAATATGTGACATCATCAGCAGTGCATTGCCGGGGCATGAGTTATAGTTAACTCAACTAACTATAACAGCTGAATTTCTCTGGTTTTGTACGAGAGAAATGTCCAACTAACTATAACGTCCCTGAAATCTATGTTTTTTTTAGTGAATTTCTAAGGTTTTTGAAATGCTACTTCCTAACTATAACAGGCCTAAAACCTATGTTTTTTCAGTGAATTTCAAAGGTTTTTTTAAATGCAATTTCCTAACTATAACGGGCCTGAAACCTATGGTTTTTGCAGTGAATTTCAATGTTTGTTTTTTTAAATGAGAATTTCTAAGTATAATTTGCCTCAATCCTGTTTTTTTATTTACTACATATATATTTTTAAATTAAACAACATTTGAGAATAATGTAAAGTTTGGGAAACTATATTCATTGTTTTTATTTTTATTGATTCACAGGAGTCGCGCACTGCATGCCCACCCTACATGGTGGCAGTGCGCGCCTCGGTACCGAACATTTCAGAAGTCGCCCTGGGAAAATTAAAATGTGCTTGTCTTTTTATGAAACAGCTTATTTGCTGTTTTTAATTTGTTATGTTAATTAAAAAATGAAGAACACAACAAAAGGAAAAAGGTTTATAATATATATATTTTTTTATTTAAAAAAACTACAAAAAACGGTTCTTACGGAACCACATCTATTGGTTAAAAAAGAAAAAAATCCTGAATGATTGCATGAGAGCAAGGGCACTGTGTGGGTGATTGTAGAACTGCAAAGGTACTGCATGTGTGATTGCATCAATGTATGGGTAATGCTTGGGTTATTCCATGAGTACATAAATAGTGCTTCAGTGATTGGGACAGTGCATGGTTACTGCCTGGGTCATTGCATGAGTACATTGGTACTGACTGGATGATTAGAGTACTCCAGGGATAGTGCATGGTGAATTTGCAGGTGATTTGGTATTGGCAGAGTGATTGGATAAGTACATAGTACTGGCTGGATGATTGGAGGAGTACATGGGGAGTGAGAGGGTGATTGCTGGACTGCATGGGTACTACTTGGGTAATTGAAGGAGCAAATGAGTAGTGTGTAAGTGGTTAGAGGACTGCATGGGTAGTGTACAGGGGATTGTAGCAGTGCGTGTGTGTCGTGCCTAGGTCTTTGCATGAGTACACGGGTACTGACTGAAAGATTAGAGTGCTAAAAGGAGAGTGCATGGCGAATTTGCAAGTGCTTGGGTATAGGCAGAGTGTTTGGATACGTACATAGTACTGGCTGGGTTATTGAAGGAGTGCATGGGGAGTGACAGGGTGATTGCTGGACTGCATGGGTACTACTTGAGGAATTGAAGGAGAGAATGAGTGAGTAGTGTGTAGTTGATTAGAGGACTGCATGGGCAGTGTACAGAGGATTGTAGCTGTGCATGTGTTAGTGCCTGGATCCTTACATGAGTACATGGGTACTGAATAGTTAAAGTACTGCAAAGAGAGTGCCTGGTAAATTTTTAAGTTCTTGGGAATTTGTGGAGTGATTGGATGAGTACATAGTACTGGGTATACCAAAAACAAGAGAAGAAAATACCTTAGGACAGCACAACACTGAATGTGCATTACACATTCACATTCACAGATTGTCTATGATCATTCAAGTATGGAATTATGTAAAAATGTAGGGTCAGAGATTCCCTCTTACGTCCATGTTGCTCATGTTGTTGGACTAGAGTCACAGGGTGCAACATTATCGATTGCACTCTGGGTGGCGCCAACACTACAACAGAGACGCACCCATTACTTACTTACCTCTCCAGCCCAGGACCGAACCATGCCCAGAGCCCAGGGGTCATTGTTCACACCCCTATGCTGGCCTGGCATACGCCAGGCTAGCCCACTCCACTTACGCTTACAGAGGGAGAGGATGACAACGCTATATGTCCCAGGTCTTCTCTGTAGTGATCCACTGATCACAGGTCTAGTTGTCAGCATGCCACAACCCCTCCCTCAGGGCTGGTTTACACCCACACCACATTCATCCAGCACATGCATCACAGGACATGTGACCTTGTCAATAAAAAGGGCCGGGCGCTCATGCTCAACGCCATTTCCACTCTCTATCTGTGTGTGTCCATCTGGTTATTATTTATGCATGAGGGCCTAGGGCTCTACCACATCACATTCCCCACTGCCAAAGGTGACATGATGGCATCCTCACCACGATATTCAATCATAAAGGGCCCATGACTTGAGGTGCACAGAGTTGGTGGCAGCCAAGGTATTTTGGCTGACACAGGCCTCCCGCGACATGGTGATGACTTGAGGTACACAGAGTTGGTGACAGCCGAAGCGTTTTGGTAGACATGTCCTCCCGCCACGTGGCGATGACTTGAGGTACACAGAGTTGGTGACAGCCGAGGCACTTCAGCTGACACGGGACTTCCGCCACGTGGCGATCACTTGAAGTGCAGAGTTAGTGGCAGCCGAGGCATTTTGGCCGACATGGACCTTCCACTATGTGGCGATTAAGCATGGGTGAATTTTGCAAATTCGCGATCCGCAAATTTGCGGATTTGTGAATTTGCGATCCGCAAAATTCGCGAATTTGCGGATTTTAGTTTTTTGCGTGTTCGCGTGGTTTTTTGCGTGTTCGCAGGTTTTTTTGTGTGTTCGCAAGGCTTTTTTCGTCTTTGCGAGCCGCTTGCATAGCGAAGTTACCCATGCAGTCTTTTATGGGAGAGGGAGAGAGAGATAGATAGATATATAGATAGATAGATAGAAAGAGAGAGAAAGAGAGGGAAAGAGAGAGGGAGAGAGAGAACGAGAGAAAGAAAGAGAGGCCGGATCTCTGAAGGGCCAGATTCCTGAGTTGCCCCTACAGAACATACAGCTTTTTATTTTTAGCAAAATGCATATGAAAATTGTTCTGTAAAGGTCTCTTTTAGTTTAACCCCTCCTGACAACTCAAAATGGGTGTATTTGCCATCCTCTCCCTTCTTCCTGTTTTTTATATCTGTAAGTGCTTCCTGATGAGGTTTAATTCCTTGGACAGGTGCCTCGTTGCCTACTTGTAACTATTCTCTGACCCTGCTTCAAGGGTCAGAGCAGGGTCAGAGAATAGTTGCAAGTAGGCAACGAGGCGCCAGGAAGCAATTAGCAGCAGGTGTCCAAGTTGAAGTTAATTTGTTTGTAACCCTTTTGTAAAAGGTTACAAAGAAATTAAGTTCAACTTTTGTACCTGCTGCTGTAACCCTTGCTTGGCTTAAAATTCGTCCCCGCTGATTCGTGGATTTTACTGCGATTGCCCCCAACATGTTTGGAAAGAATGCTATGGTGTGGTTACTTTGCTTGGTCTCCAGCTGTTCCCGCGCAGTGTGGGTAAAGTGAAGCTACAGGTGTATCAATCTGAAATAAACCGTCATGCTTACAGGTATGATAAATCCTGCGTAATGAGACCATAACAGAAGTTTGTGTTGTCCTAACCTTCATTTTCTTTCCTACAAAGGTTACTACCACACACACTTCTGTGCAGGATTGATCATACCTATAAACATTCCGGTTTGTCCAAGTGCAATACATAGTACCAGATGACGTATGTTTGTGACCATACTAACGGTTGACCATTGTCACCATTTATCCAACAGGTTTCTGAAGCATGTGGTGCGGATACAGGGTCCCGCCCTTCCTTTTGTGGACATGCATCCAAAACATGTGTGTAATGAAATTTAATAGGGCTTACTGTGAGACTCCTCCAACTCTGGCAGTTGTTGGTTGGAAGGTACCAGAGGCCAACAGGTACAGCAAAGCCACCAGCTTTGTCTGCAAAGGGATGTTTGTTGTCCGATGCGTTGGTATTGTCACCTTGTGGGCAATGTGGCAGTGTGCACAAACTTGAGAATGGGGCGATAATACGTTCCCCAAATTTGCTGCGCTACACTGCTGATAACTCGGCGATATGTCCCACTGTTGGGTTATAGGGTGGCTCTAAAATGAGCCCTTGTGTTTATTAGGAGTTTATTGTAGCTACATGCGAATCACAATGAAAAAATATTTTTTTAAAGTGAACAAACAAGAAAAGTGGGCAGGGTACAAACACCCTGATCCCCTAGGTCTGCTCAGGTGATCCCACAAGGACCCCCAGGGCCCAAAAAATATTTTTAAAAAAAAGAAAAAGTGTCTGGGTGCTTGAATCCAGATTAATTTTTTTTTTAAAAGATGGGGCGTATTCTCAGGTTCTTATCACTGAGTTATCTGCACTTTAGCACAGCAAAAGTGGCGAAAGAATTATCGTTCCATTCTCAACCTGGTGTAAACTGCCGATATCGCCAGTTTTCCAGCGATAGCTTCAGCAATAAACATCGCCACGGATGAGAGTGATAACTAATGCTAATGATATGCATAGTAGACATTCCCATGCACACAAGCACGAAAACACCACTTCCTGATATTTTCAATGACCAGCCAAATCTGTGATGCGATACAAAAAAAGGCTATAAGAAGCGTTAGCAGTAGGAATTTAACACCTGCATTTTACTGGTGTAAAGCAGGATGACTACCTTAAGTATGAAAGGGAGCCAAGCCCAGTGCCTTATCTGGAGACCAACACATGTCATGGAGCTACTAATCATGCAGCTCAGACACCCAAGAGGGCCACAACACCCACCGCCACCACCCCCAGGACCCCTCCCGACTACCACCGAGGCAGAACAGGACGCAGACTTTCCAAAAACTGCTTGGCCCCTCAGTCACACAATAGCTGAATGTTGGGAGAGGTGGGAACCAAATATGTGTGAAGGATGCAAGTCACCCATGAATAAGAATGCACACAATGCAAAGTGTGGCTGTGATGTGCTGGACAGACCTCACTATGCAGAGCACAGACCCCTCCATGTGGACATATATTGCTGATGCTTCAGGTGCCACTGACTCAGTGAAGCTCAAGTCGAAGCCACGTGGCTGTGGGCACTTGTTGACCGCTGCCTCTGGCCTACACTGTGGGCAGCAGGGCTCACAATTCAAATTCAGTCTTGGATCATTAATTGCAGAGTCCAGTAGGCAACAGGCATTGCATCCAGTGCGGCCTGCCCGGACGACGCATCATCGCTGGCTGCGCACACGCTGAGTGCTTCAAGTGCCACTAACTCAGTGCACCACAAGTCACCGCCACGTAGCCTTATTGAGGCAGAATTCGTTAGACAAAAGACATTGCTCCCAGTGCAGCCCGCTGGCTGTGCACACACTGAGTGCTTCAGGTGCCACTAACAATGTAGCTCAAGTCAATGCCGCATGGCTGTGGGCCCTTGCTGACCGCTGCCTCCGGCCTACACTGGGGACAGCAGGGCTCAAAATTCACATCAAGTCTTGATTGCAGATGACAAAGTCCAGTAGTCAACAGACATTGCTACCAGTTCGGCCCGCCCGCACCTCACATCATCGCTAAGAGTCAATAACATCTTCTTCACATAAGCACACTCATCTCTAGTGCCTCTACCTCAGTGCACCACAAGTCATGGACCCTTTACAATAGAATCTTTTGTGTGTGATTTCAGATCTGGAACACCTAACTTAGTGCACCAAAAGTCATGGACCCTTTATGATTGAATTTCTGTGTGTAATCCATTGAACATTGTTGTAGTTTTTGCCAGCACCGACCACTTTCTGGGGGCTGGCATATACTCACCCGCACGCTTCCAACACAGGTGTCACAGGACATGTGAACCTGGTAATAAAAAGGGTCCTGGCGCACGTGCCCGTAGCCAATTCCAATATCTATCTAACTGTGTCCGTGTGTTCATTATATATGCATGATTGCCCCGGGCCTTAGCACATTACATTGAGCTGTGGATTGCGGACGCAACCATGTTACCTCTGGCAGTGGGGAAGACCTCAGTTATGTAGCTTTGTCCCCCCCTTATAAGCAGAGTGGGCAGAGCCAGCGTACTCCAGTACAGTGTAGGGGTGTACAGAAATTGCCCAGGGCTCTGGCTGTGGTTCAGTTCTGGACTCGACAAGGAAGTAACAAATGTTTGCATATGTGTTCTGTGTCAGCTCCACCTGGCACACAATCGACAATGTTGCAATGTAGCATACACCCGGAGGGCGGGCTCAGATGAATGGAGAACTGAAGGAGCGCAAGACGGCTCGGGTCTTGGCTCACACATTCCAAGTGTTGTGTGTATCTGTATTGCCGCAGCATGAGACACATGCCTAGCCCAACTCACAGCGTGACTTCACCAGGCTTGAACTCTAAATCTGGGTCCGCACTATCCTTACCATAGGCCTATACTCACGTGGCCACCCACCTTCAACGGCCAACATCAGTGTGTCGTTGTCAGGCTTGTGGAAATGTGCATAAAAGCATGACAATGATGTGCCGTATGAGTGCAAGTGATACAACCGTGCAGTACACACAAGTAGATAGACTCAGAGGGACGGAGGATCAGTTGTGAGGCAATGTAACATACAGTGATGCCGCACATTTGCCACATGCAAGACAAGACAAAAATGGATCCCAAAATCTCACACATCCTACCCCACCCCCAACAAGGCACATTACACTGCCTGAATGCAAGCAAATGACAAACTAACATTAGGGTTGAAAGCTCCTTTGTCTGAACTATCAGGCTGGAGCACATCTATTGGTTACACATATTAAGCCTTAGCAACTGACTTCTACCCCCATTCTGCTTAATGCCAGTTTCCTTAGTAACAGTCCACGGAACATTCAGCTAAACTGGCAGGTCACAATTCACCATATTTTCAAGTTCACCACACAATGTTGCAAATTCAGCAGGTGTGGTTGACTTTGCAACATATGACCTTATCCTTTCCACTGTACCATTCAAACATTTTTTACTAACCAAAAGGTAACCTGTTGCTTAAAGGAAGTAAAATGCACCCTATTTATTCTCTACTTACTCTTGGCCACCATTTTAGATACCTCTCATTCTACCAACTGACTACTTCAGCTGCAGACATCTTTTCATTACTTCCAGTCATCTCTTCAAGATGCCTTCAGTGTGGGTTGTTGGGCACAGCTATGTTTTCTGGTGCAAAAGGTATTGACAAAGACCTAGTTTTACAAAATGTAGACATTAAAAGGATTGGACAGAGAGAATTAAAGTGGCATAAATTATAACCTTTATACATCTCCAACCCCCGACCTCATGATTGAGCACTGTGGTGGCAATGACCTAGGCACATTGACTGGGGTACGTCTGGAAATGCTAATGAAGGACACCTTTGCAGTACTGATGTTGCTTTTACCCTAAACTGTCTTTGTATACTCTAACATATGCCAAAGACTGAAATGGAACTGGTCCAATCAATTTTGTCCTCTGATTGAGAAAGCTAGAAAAAATGTCAATAAAGCTGCTTCTGCTTACCTCAGAGATCATAGGATGGGCACCATCTATAACAACAATCTAGACTTCCATATGGATGTCACCTACAGAAGTAATAGAGTACACTTCACTGATCAAGGCAAAAAAAATCTTAATTCCTATTGCTTGGAGCCGCACTCCCATGTCATTCACACTAGGGGGCCGAGCTGAGCGCCGCGCTCGAGTGGCGACTTCAAACTTTGTCCAAAATCAAAGGTCTACTTCCATTCATTTATATTTGCCCTGGGAACCCCACCCCCAGGGCATGGCCATTCTATATATATATATATATATATATATATATATATATATATATATATGTATATATATATATATATATATATATATATATATATATATATATATATCGCAAACAAATCACTCCTTCCACTTCCACCAAAGCCTCGGCGGCGAAGAAAGAGATGCGAACCACTTCTTTTTTCAGGCAAGATGTTTTATTTTAACCTAGCAGCAGTCAACAGATGACGCATTTCGGGCTCAGGCGCCCTTGTTCACATAAAGGCTGTATATGGTTAAAGCCATTTTAAATAATATGCCCTTCCCACCAAGGTCACGTGTTCAGAGAAGAAACGATAAACATAGCAAACAGACTACATGATTCATATACAATCAATGTAATTTTGCTACTCCTTTATGCCATAAACCATTTTAACATGACCTCAACAATATTTCCGAACATACCATTACAAATATCGGAAATTTATATTATTATGGTTTGACGTCAAAAAAACTTTTTTTTGAAATCGCAATGTAATTTCAAAACAAAAACTTCATTTTGGCAATTTTGAAATTCCTGGATAAATCCAAATACACGTTAAAAGAGTGCAATAATTCATTATAGCTGCATAAATGCATGTAATCATTAACTGATTTGTGACTTTAGTTTAAAAGGGATATACAAAGAAGATAAAGTGCATAGCAAAGCTGCTTACCGAATTTTTCTACAAATATACCATGTGCAATTGATGTGTTGTGTGCAAAACATACTAAAATGGTTACAAAATAAAAATACATCTTGCAACCTGACCCCGGCTGAGACATAACATAAAGTAGGATATGCTGAGAGATGGCGTCAGCTTCTATTTGGAAGTCATATTGTAACCTCGGACCCCGTCCAAGTTTAACACTTTTCCTATACCAATAATGCCTTCCCTCTAATACAATGTCTCTGCCATAGTGTAAATAAGTGAGGCAAACAATTGACAATCGTCATAAATCGTATGTCAAAGAACACTAAACATTCCTATATTGACTACGAAATTAACAATACAAACACAATCAAAGAATAGGATATCTATATCCAGGCCAAATAACCAAACTCAAAAAATTGTACAGTACGTTTCTCTCCACTCAGGGCAACAATCAGAATACATAATTACAAGTATGTGTACATATCTTCGGAGTTATTCAGGCCATTTGGGCATTTGCTGTCGAAGTTAAGAATAAATTTGGTTTCCAATCTCCTAAGCAAAGCCTCTCTGTTCCCTCCTCTGCGTGGTTTAGAGACAGCTGATACCACATAATATTTCAAACAAGATAAGTTGTTACCATGAGCTTGTTTGAAGTGGCGTGCCACTGGGTAATTGGGATCACTATGCAGAATGGCACGTAGATGTTGAAGGATTCTCTCATGTACCTGTAGCTTTGTACTCCCGATGTAATTGAGTCCACAGGTACAAGTGAGAACGTAGACTGCAAATTCAGTTTTGCAGTTATAGTTTCCCATTATCTTGTGTGGTATAGGACTGAATGGAGTACAGTATTCTGTTGTGCTTACCCCGAACTTGCACGCCCGGCATGAGGAGCATTTATAGAAACCATCTTTGGGTTTTAACCAATTAGGTTTAGTTCTTACCTCAGGGCTGGTAGGGTCTAACACAGCTCCCATGTTTCTCGCTCTGCTGAATGTTATAGTGGGGCTAGATGGCAGACTCATCCTCAGAACGGGGTCAGTGAGTACAATTCCCCAGTTCTTATTGATGATAGATCTAATTTTACGCTCGTTCTCACTGTACGCTGTGATTAGTCTAGGACATTGGACTTTCTCAACTGTCCCGGAGACTGTTGATAAATCAGATGAATCATGCGGGACAGGCTCTTCCTCTATGGAAGCTGGAAGTAGGCTGGCTCTAGATCTAGAAGATGTCTTGGCTAAAGCCGATGTCAAGATTTTGTCTGAATAGCCTCTAGCTTTCATGCGACGCATGGATTCTGCAGCACAAATGTTGAATTCAGCATCCGTGCTGCATATTCTTTTCAAGCGTAGCAATTCCCCATAGGGGATGCTCGCAACCAGGTGCCTAGGATGGGCACTGGAGGCATGGAGTGTGACATTGCCAGCGGTGGACTTTCTGAATAGGGTACTCTCTACTCTTCCATTTGCTACATACAGTTTGACATCCAGAAATTCTAAGCTGGAGTTATCTATGTGGTGGGTAAAGTGGAGATTCAAATTATTTGTGTTGATGTTTTTAATGAATTCCAATGCTTTCTCTTTACTACCCTGCCACACGATGAAAATATCATCGATAAACCTGTAGTAGTGTATGATGTTTTCTTCAAAGATGGAAGAATAGTCCCTTTTGAGCACCTGCTCCTCCCACCAGCCAACGTGCAAGCACGCATAGCTGGGGGAGAAGCAAGCTCCCATGGCCACACCCCTTAGTTGTTAAAACAGCTCCTTTCCAAATAGAAAGAAGTTGTTGTTAAGACACCAACTCATCATGCTCACTAGAGCCTTGTTGTGCTGATAGAATTCGCACGGTCTCTGGTCCAAAAAGAATTTTACAGCCGATAATCCTGCCTGGTGGTCTATACTGGTGTACAAAGATTCAATGTCTAATGAAATTAAGTGCATCCCATCTGACCATTGAATATTCCTAATTTTACCCAGGAAATCACCAGTATCTTTGATGTAACTAGGCAGTGTTTTTACATGATTCTGCAGAAAAAAGTCTATGTATTGGCCCACCTGTTCCGCTGCACTTCCAATAGCGGAAATGATAGGCCTGCCAGGAATGGGGAAAACACACTTATGCACTTTCGGTATTAAATAAAGTACAGGTACAATTGGATTCTCTATATATATATATTTTTAAAGCAGGGTGACCGTGTGGTGCCACTCCCGGGCCGTATTTGGCCCTGGGGACCACATCCCCTGGGGCATAGCCTCTCATTGGGGACTTTGAGGCGAGCCCCAATGCCCCCACTGCCCTGCCGGCTTCCCACCTCCTGCGGGAGCCGGTACTGCTTTTCAGCAAGGGAAGCTGCTGACATACAGCTCCCCTTGCCAAAAAGCAATTCTGCTTTGCTTCATTGAAACAAGAGCAGGTTTCCCTGCTCTTGCTTCAACAAAGCAAAGAAGAGTTTGGTAGGACAGGGCGGAAGACGTGCTCCTGCCCTGCCATAGCAAACAGCAGTGTCTTGGGGGTGGGAACCCCGAGACACTGCAGGAGCCGGCCCTGGGGGGTGGCGGTCCCCACGGCCACTATGGGCTCCAGGAGGGGGGACATGCAGCCCCCCTTCCAACATTTCTAAATCCCAGGGGAGTTGGTGTGCCTTGAGGCATGTCGGGAGGGGCTCTTTCCCCCACACACATATTTAATATTTTAAAACAGAGCCCCGGGGAGGTGGTGGTCCCCGGGGCTGCAAGGGGGGGGACAGTGTGCAAAACCGCAGTATATTATCAAAGTCCCGGGAGGTGGTGGTCCCAGAGTCAGTGTGTGGAGTTTGAGACCACCCCACACTTTTGTTTTGTTTCAGCCCTGGGAAGGTGGTGTTCCCCGGATCTGTGGGCAGCTCTCTGGGGGCCCCTGCAAAATATTTACTGAGTGCCCCTGGGACCTGGCCCACCCTGGGGCTTTGAAAAACAAAGCACAGGAATCTACGCTTGTTTTTTTTAAATATATTTTCACGGTAGAAGGTGCACACTATTAAAAAAAAAAAGTATGGGGTGCCCTGGGGATCCTTGTGGAAACCCCTGACCAGGCCTAGGGGGTCAGGGTGTTCCTACCCTGCCCCTATTCTTGTTTTACATCCTTTTTTCCACAGTGATCTTCTTACTCAGTAACCGAGTCACAAAATGGCTTATAGCACTTCCTGGTTTGGAATGTTGGCAGCCAATCAGAGTGATGCTCGTGCCTGGGAGGGTGCGCGAACCCTCCTCGGTGCTCAGATATTCAAACTTTCTTTTTCTAATTTCTCAGCAACTACTGAACGGATTTACACCATCTAACAACAAGCAATGGCATAGCCAATAGGTCTCGCCTTTGGGACCTTATAAGTGATTAGCCAAGCAGCACATTTTCCTAGGTGTTGTGCAGCCAGGAATTGAAGAGCTATATAATTTCTACGCACTAGTTCAAGTAGTCTGATTTAGAAATATATATAAGATTGTTTCATGCCACTGGTACATGGTACAAGCTATGTGTGGTAACAGCTGCTTTGTAATGGCCGTTTCCCCTCCAGTATGCAGTAGCTTGTCACACCGTTTCCAACATATGCAGACGTAATTTTTCCAAGGAATAAGTCAAATACATTTATTTGCAGAGGTATAAACGTTACACCTATTTAATGCATATGGAAAATACTCTTACAAATTTTATATAGCGCAAACTCAGCCGGAAGGTATCAGAGTGCTTTACATGAGCACCAGTTGCATTACAGAAATAAAATTCATCGGCAGGGGTGATCGAGTTCCACTGGTAGAACCAGCTTGTTGTCCTTGGGCTGTTATCGTGTCAAACAAGCCCCAGAAGGGAATTCCAGATTACTACTGAGGAGCGCGAGAGGCAGGAGTTAATGGTGGCCTCTGTCAACATTACAGACTTCTGTCACATACTCCCGGTCACCTCCATAAGTCTCAAAACTGTACATTTGTCAAATATAACACGTGTGTGCACTTTGTGAAGGTGCCTGATGTAAAACGTGATTGTGCTCTGTAATACTGTCCCAAATGCGTGACCGTGCCTAAGCTTGATATGTACATTCAACACGTTGTGGATGTGACGTAAGGCCAGAGCTGCAGACTATGGAACTGGGGACCCCGGTTCGAGTCTCGGCGTAGGCTGAACAGTCTGTTAGTCTGGGAAAAATCACTTAATTTATCATGCCTAAACATAAAAAGGGCTGTGTAATGTAACTGGTGCTCGTGTAAAATGCTCCTGACTATATAAAACTGCAAAATAAACATAAAAAACAAAAGCGCTGATTTACAAAGAACCTCCGCAGTTGTGGCACCAGGAACTGTGGTAGCTGTTTGTGAATTGGTCCCCTATGTTTTTTACACTGCCTATATTTTGCTTTTGTATATGAAACTTTTCCATGGGCACCTCCGCCAGGCAGATTCCAGTCAGGTTTTGCTGCATAGCAGGATGCGCCACACCCTCTCTGAAAGTACAAACAAGGTAGGGGGTCTTTCAGGAGTGAACACTGCCTGGGCTAGTTCAGATAAGCAGCTAGGTCTGAATGCATAAACTCGGATGACCCCTGGAAACGATGCTGGAGGGAGGCTGGTGATCTGCAATGTGGCTGCTGAAAGTCTGATGTGAAAGGTAATGGCATTGACATGATAATATCCCTTTCATTAATGCCATCAACATGCATTCCTAGAGCAAACATTACGTAGCCCAATGCCGAGACAACTATAGGATGGGCAGAGCATCCGCGAACAAAGGTCATGACAAAAATACAAGCACACATGATTAGGAGTTTCAAGAGTTTTCTATGCAGGTAGCATTTAGATAAAGAACATACCTTGGTGAAACTTTGTGAGATGCTTCAGGTTGAACTGCCTGAAGATAGTTTATATTTTCAGATTTAGATCACTGTGGCCATCTAGGCTCTATGCGGGATGTCAAAGCTCTACATGGTGGCAGTGCACTTTCCAAGACATGGCATAGGCATTACAGTTAACAAGGTTCAAAGCTGTTCCTCGCGTCAGTATTTCTGTGCAAACATGACTGTTTGATGCTCGAGTTCAGGTGCTACACATAGCGGAAGCGTTTCCTCTGCAGTGCCTAACTCCGAGTATGACTGCCCCAGGATCACACTGTGCTGGAGGGACTGGGCTGCTTACCTGCTCGGATCTCTTTGAGGTGAGAGGTGGTGTGCATGTTTAAGTCGACGAGTGTAAATCTAACTCACCTGGACAGTACCAGAGACGAAAAAACATATCAAAAGCTAAAACTCGGGAACAACGACAGTGCAGTTACCCACGCCCAAACAGCCAAATGGTGGTTCAGTTTAATGAGGCACAGTCAGGAGGGTGAAAGTGAGCATCACCGCTGCTTTCTTCTGAGTCGCAGGGTTGTGAGAGTCCACGGGGCCGCCGAGGTTAAGTTTCGCTCCAGGGCAGTGGGCACTCCTGCCTGTCTGGATGCCTCTAGGTGAGCACCAGCAGTATCTCAGTCAGAAGCACTCACGGTATGAATGATATTCATCTGAGCAAACTGATTGTTTACTACTGTAGTGTAACTGTCCTCCATACAAAAGAAGTAATAAATACATTTCCCTCTGCAAAATGCTTGTTCTGTTTATGTGATGTGTCGAGAAGCAATGCTGTAATGAGTCAGGTAGACTAACAGGATGAGAACTATTGTGAGCAGGGGTTTAAGCGGGCAGCGTCCTTCAGTGGCTCAGAATTGGCAGCAATTAACAAGTGCGGCTCTGCGTGGGAGACAAGCGCGGCCACGCTAATTAACAAGCAATAGTAAAAAGGCAACGCTGTGCAGGATGAAAGCAGGGCTCGACTCTGTCATGTGCGAGGTCAAAGACATGCGAGGGGCTCGAAGGGGCAGTGGTGCGTTTACCTTGTGGGAGCGATTTTAAACCATCTGTTTGGAAGTTAATTACAAACAGATGGTTTGAAAGCTCGCTCCCGCAAGGGAATCGCCAAACGTGCACGCATTGCCATTCAAAGCAATGCAAGGCATGCACGTTTTTGCCTGCAAAGCTAAATCGATTTCTAAAGGTTTTTACCTATTCAGCGCATGCACGCTGCGTAGGCGAGACCTTAAAAGGGCTCTTTCTGAACTGAGGCCTACCTTCTTCCCAAATTTGGAGTAATTCTGTTCAGCAGTTCAGGCTGTAGCTTTGTCTAAAGTTTCCTATGGAAATTAACATGAGGAAAACGCTTTTAGGGAACCCCTTTTTTCCAGTCCCCCTTTCAAGAATCACCCCAAACCTTTCAAGACAGAAGCTGACCGGAGCTGGACACTTTTTTTTTTACATTTCGCGAAGATTCTTTAACCAGTGCCAAAGTTACAGGGAAAATAAAAAACGCTTTTCCTATGGAAACTAGTCCTAACTATAACTACCTACTGGCGACCCCCAGTAGGTGATACGACACTCAAGCAAATATATTGCATTACTGTGTAAATATAACAGCTGTAGGACACAATCGCTGAAAAGATTGAGACCTGGAATCAATTTGGCATTTTGGATTGATATATAAACTGGCACCACTAGTTGTAACCAATGTTCCCTCTAATTTTTTTCCTCTGTGTGCGGCAGTGGAGGGTCTCTGTGCGCTGCAACCATGGCTATGTGCGCCAGGAACCAAACCGCGCGTGTCTGCGGCGCCAAATGGCACTCCAAAATTTTTCCTTAAAAAGCTAAAAGATAGTGCATTTTCACACATACAGCGCCACAATAAGGGCAGTTTGCAATATTGGATAAGCACGCCATGACATGAACTGGTTACACTGGCAAGTACACTTCAAGTTTTGAAAAGCACAAGACTTCAATGGTGGTACCATCATTAGATTTTAATAAATATTCTTAACTGGAGCACAGTTCATTGGGTGGGGAAATGCTGCGAGCCTATACAATATCACATATACACAAGAAGGTAGAGGGCTGTTCAGACACGTCAAGTGGCGTCACTAGATGGGTGACAGGGTTGCTTCTCACGGCGATCCTTGCCATTATTCCAGTGCTGATAAACTCGGTCTAGGTCAACTTTCCCGTTCAGGAGGTAGGCCTTTGTCCTCATCAGCATGTCCAAATGCTTCTGCTCTAATCTATTCCTCAATTTGCTCTTGATAGTATTCATGAGGCTGAATCCTCGTTCACAGTCTGCACTAGATGCTTGAAATGTTGCGCAGACATCAACAAGCTGAGACACCACACTATACTGAGCAGCATTGCGTACAGTGAAAGTCACCATGTCTTGAAAGGTGGTAAATAACCCACCCTTAACTATGTTCTGCCACCACATATTTATAGTCTCTGTACTGTCGAACAACATCTTCTGGTGTTTCACAATCACCCAGGGCCAAGACATTTTTATACTTTTCAACAAGTCTTTCAATATTCTCAGTCCCAAAATCAAAATGAGATTGTGTGGCTATTGCCTGGATCTCAAAACTTGCCCATTCTTTTAGCTCACCTTCAGGGAACCATTTTTCTTGCATGTGCTCACAAAGAAGGGAAACAAAAGACAAAATAGGCCCACTGTCAAACTCTTGCCCATCCTTGTACAAAACCATCAGCTCTCTTACATTGCTGCTCCAAAAGACAGTGTCCCCCAAATACTGTTGCTTAATTTGGCCAATCTTTGCTCTTGCATACTGTACGGCTTCAACAGTAGTTAAAGAACTTTTTTGGAATAGTTTGCACAAAGATGCAAATTCACCCAGAATGTCATTAAGTACTGCAAGGGAAATATGGTAGTTGGAGTCCGATAGCTTTTTATAACAATATTTAGCAATTGGATCATTCTCCTCAACTTTCTCATGCTCAAAGTACTTAAGAACAGTTCCGTAATTACGAATTAGTGCACCAACAGCAAAATGCCTTGAAAGCCACCGGACTTCATTCAGTGGTCGAAAAGAGACAACTTCACATTCAGTGACCAATGCAATTTCATCCAGCTTGGACTTCCTTGCAGGAGATCTGGAGAACACAGTGTAGACAGTCCTCAATAATGTCTCCATCTCTTTAATCATTGGAACCCTCTTCCAGGCATCATCAACTCCCAAATCTTCTCGATGGGCGACACAATGCTGCTCAACTAGATGAGGAATGGATTGTTTAAGGCGAGTAGCAACACCATTATTCTTCCCCAGCATCACAGATGCACCATCAGATGTGAACATGATCATTTTCATGAGGTCCAGTTCATTGGCAGTGTAGAATTCTTTCACGGCAGTAATGATAGCCTCAGCATTACAGCTAGTCAGCTTCACTATGCCCCCAAACTGCGTTTTATGCTCAGTTGATGTTACAGGTCGGAACTTGAAATACAGGATGAGCATTTTTGTAACAGAAATATCTGTGCTCTCATCAATTATCAAGGTGTGATACAAAGCTTGCCGAAGTTCTGTCATAGCTTCACAGTGTATCACGCTATTGATGGCCTCGAGGAACTCAAAGGCATAGTTCTTGCTCCTCCAGCTGTCTGGTATCTTCACATACAAAGCTAAGTGGTCATGGATGTCTTGTACAGATAACATTGAAGTGTTCATCTTGACTGCCAGCAACACGTTGTTGATGAGAATCTTTATCTCCTCAGGCATAGATCTTTGGCGTTCAACTACTTCCATTCTATTTGCTTTGTCTGTGGTAGTTTCTGTCAGCATTGCCCGTACTCCAAAACCAAACCTGGCAGCAGCACTTCTGTTTCTCAATATCACCATGGCAGACTCGTGTACTTTGCTAAGTAGATGCCGTTTCATGTAGTCCAGTTTCCAGCCATCACTCCATTTCTTCCCTGTGGAAAAGTCCCCAACAATCTTGGCTTCGGCACATGCTTTGCAAATCAAGCCCACATCCGGACTGTATTGAAATAGTTCCCCGAGTTGCATGCGGACCTTGCTTCGTGACTTCTGTGTCTCAGCCTCCACAATTTCCTTCATCCACTCTTCCTTGAATACAAGGCAACATTTCTTCCTTTGTGGTGAAGCACTGCACTCTCCGGAAGTTACAGCTTTGCGCTTGAACATTTCCATAGCCGCCGGTTTGAGCCTGCTGTCCCACAAAGCCTGCAAAATAAGGAAACATGGCTTACGTTGACGCCTAGCTCATGAATGCAAACTGTTATACTACAATGTTCAAGATGCACCACAGTTTAACTCAACCCAACAATTACCTCTTCTGCCTGCACTCACGTGTGCCTCTTTAAATGTATGGGGTTCTGGCTGTGAAACCTGCAACAGAAGAAAACATCAGTAAGTATATATGGTACTACAATGTTCAAGATGCACCACAGTTTAACGCAACCCAACAATTACCTCTTCTGCCTGCACTCACATGCGCCTCTTTAAATGTATGGGGTTCTGGCTGTGAAATCTGCAACAGAAGAAAACATCGGTAAGTATATATGGTACTACAATGTTCAAGATGCACCACAGTTTAACGCAACCCAACAATTACCTCTTCTGCCTGCACTCACGTGCGCCTCTTTAAATGTATGGGGTTCTGGCTGTGAAACCTGCAACAGAAGAAAACATTGGTAAGTATATATGGTACTACAATGTTCAAGACGCACCACAGATTAACTCAACCCAACAATTACCTCTTCTGCCTGCACTCACGCGCGCCTCTTTAAATGTATGGGGTTCTGGCTGTGAAACCTGCAACAGAAGAAAACATCGGTAAGTATATATGGTACTACAATGTTCAAGACGCACCACAGTTTAACTCAACCCAACAATTACCTCTTCTGCCTGCACTCACGTGCGCCTCTTTAAATGTATGGGGTTCTGGCTGTGAAACCTGCAACAGAAGAAAACATCGGTAAGTATATATGGTACTACAATGTTCAAGACGCACCACAGTTTAAATCAACCCAACAATTACCTCTTCTGCCTGCACTCACGTCTGCCTGTGCAATTGTCTTTGTAGTACGGTCTCACGAACCTGCAAAAGAAAAAAGGGTGCAGATTGTGAATCTATTTACCCAGCAACCCCCAACCCAACGAGGAACGTAAACAGAATTACCTTGTCTTTGTGGTACTCGCACCTGACCACTGTAATCCAAATACCGTACAGACTGGAAACCTACAAGTGAAGATAAGTAAGTCAGCAAACGCCCGAAGAATTACAAACTGTGCATGGGACCGGTCAAGAGGCCCAAGACAAAAAATGACCAAATAATTACCTGGGATTTCAGCCTAGGACAAACAGGGGTGTGCCCATGTGTTCCATTATTAGCATCCATTATCTTAAACTGGTCTATAAATGTGAATCCCAGGGGAAAGCGGCATTACAGAAGGTGTAGCACAAAATACAAACTGCAAATGGTTGAGGTGGGTGAACAAGGTAACCCACAGGATGGCTGAGAAGCACACAATCCATCAAAAGATCCCACCTGAAGCTGCTGCAGTGGCGCGCAAAAAATATGATTGACTACGTTCAAGCAATTTTCAGGCAACCATAAATATGTCAAGATAACTGAAGAATGATGGACCTGCTGCAGAGAGATCTAAGTTTTGCCTACTGGAAGTTGACTCAATAAGTAGCTGAGGAGGTTAAACTGCCTGATGAAAAGCTGGTGAGCCATGCAGGATTGGAAGCAGAACTGGAGTACATCATGTTGGCTTGATGCCAACAAAGTCTTTCTTTGCGCATGGCTAATTGAAGGTTTTCGCTACATTTACTCTTTATATACGGGCTTCTTGGCTCACAAGGGTTATATGCTGTTCCGTGAGCCGAGGCGCCATGATTGACTTTGCAGGTAAGCGTGTTAGCACAGTGGAAGTTTTGGTGCCACTACATCTCTTTGGAGTATGTTATCGTCCTGATTCAGCCCTTGTTCCCCGCTCGATCTCTGTGTTTTACTCTTAAAGCCAGAACCAGGGGTTTTCTTTTGAATAACTACGCCCTATCGATCATTTCACTCGCCGCATTTACCCGCATTTCTCACCCAGCGAAGGAGATGGCTCTGCCTTGATTGTAATGGGCATTATGTCTAGCTCCAGATACTTTGTCTCAAGGGTCAAGTCAAGTGATATGGGACTTTGGTTGCCCTAGTACGTTCTTCATGCCCACTTGGTGTCATCGTGAGCCATGAGTTGTTTAGGTATTTTAAGCAACATGTCACCATTCTTGAAGTGGTTCCTTTTACAGTCCCTTACGGAGAGTTAACTTTGACCTATTCTACACTGCCTGGAATGTCAAGCCTATGCACATGGTGGTCATTCATTCACAGTTGTTTCTTTAAAATTATTTCCTCTGTGCGCATATACTGAAGAAGGATAATTTTATTACCCCATAGCCAACAGGCAGGTTCAGAGTGTCTGGTTGACATCATCAAATCTCCATCTGTCTCCCCAGCAGCACTCCTCCCACACCTTTGAAGTGAAGCTTAGCTTCACTTCAAAGGCCCCTGCTGCTTCACACTCCCCCATTGCCGCTCACCCCGCTCGGCACCCCGCTGCGGCCGTGTCACATTTCTCCTCCCCCTCCCCAGAGCAATGCCCTGAGTCTTGTTACTCTCCCCTCACCACTCTCCCCTATAACAACTATCTTCTCTCATCCCACCTCACCAGTATGCACTCTCACCACTCTCCCCTCTCACCATCACTCTCCCCTCCCTTCTCTTTTTCCCCTCACTCCTCACTCTCCCATCACTTTCCCCTCCCCCTCTATCCCCACTCTGCCCTCCCTCTCACCACTCTCCCCTCTCACAACTCTACTCTCTCCTGTCTCCTCTCTCTCCTCTCTCTCTCCCCCCTCTCCTCACTCTCCCCTCCACCATCTCCCACCACACTCTTCCTTCTCTCTCCTCTACCCTCTCTCCTCTCTCACCACACTCTCCTCCCTTTCTCACCTCTTTCCTCACTCTCCCTTCTTTCCCCTCCCCGCTCCCATCTCTCCTCAAGGTACACACGATTGTCAATGAGCACTAACACAGCATCATTTATACCATTTCGGCATTAGTCAACACCACTAGTTTTTCCCTGTTGCTCTCATCTTCATCTGCCCCATGGTTACTCCTTTCCCAGGTCTATCTCCATTGCTCTGCCTTTCACCTCTCATGCCTCTCTCCCAAACTCATCTTCTCCCTTTCTATGCTCAACTCTCTCCCTTTCTATAATCTCAGACTCCCTCTCCTGCTTCTCTCTCTTGCTTCGCTCTTGGGCGCCCTGTCCGTACTTCTCGCCCCTGATACACTCAGTCTCCCTCTCCATGCTTCTGTCCCCTGCTGCACTCTCAGGCTCCCTGTCCGTGCATCTCACCCTTGCTTAACTCTTGGGCTCCCTCTCCGTGCTTCCCTTCCTTGCTGCACTCTCTGTGCTTCTCTCCCCTGCTGCACTCTCGTGCTCTCTAGAGATGTGGCCTAACGACCAGAGCTGCCATCTAAGTCACGTACATACAAAACATGTTGCATTCCAAATGCTATAGGTGTCACATTCGCGAAAGTTATAACTATTGGCATTGCAAATGACAAAGCTATCCATTTAGCTATTTTAAAAACCAACGCATAAATAAAATATTTGTCATTTACAAGACCAATAGCTCCAACTTTTCTAATGCGAGACCTTTTGCATTTCCAATGCTTGTTGTGCCTTTCTGTCCTGTGTCCAACTCGTTTTTGGTGCCCTTCTGCCCCACTCGTTTTTTGTGCCTTTCTGTCCTGTGCCCCACTCGTTTTTTGTGCCTTTATGCCCTGTATCTCACTCGTTTTTTTGTGCCCTTCTGTCCTGTGTGTGTCTCACTCGTTTTTTCTGCTCTTCTGTTCTGTTTCTCACTCGTTTTTTGTGCCTTTCTGACCTGTGCCCCACTCGTTTTTTGTGCCTTTCTGTCCTGTGCCTCACTCGTTTTTTGTGCCTTCACTCGTTTTTTGTGCCTTTCTGACCTGTGCATCACTCGTTTTTTGTGCCTTTCTGTCCTGTGCCTCACTCGTTTTTGTGCATTTCTGATCTGTGCATCACTCGTTTTTTGTGCCTTTCTGTCCTGTACCTCACTCGTTTTTTTGCCTTTCTGTCCTGTGTGACACGCGTTTTTTGTGTCTGCTGTGGCCTTTTGTTTAAATATTGCTGACAATCAGAGCCCCCTCATGGGCTCCGATTAACAGCAATACTTAAACAGTGAAAGATAGGGCTAGTCTAGACAGAAATTTTTCAGTAACCTAAGCTCTGCGCTCAGCTTATCAAAGGATTGTGATGGAAGCCTGCCTAGAACAGAAGGACCTTTAAACAGACAACCCTAACGCCGTGGTTTTGAATCTGAAGTGACTTTGCTGTTCTTCAGAGACCTTCGGAATGAGCGGGAGAGAAAGAGGAGACGATTCTTCCCGCCCACGTCTCCCGCCCAGGCTGTCTAGTAAGGCGCTGAAGGGCGAGAGCGTCAAGGCTCTTAAACAAGGCTATCTATGGGCCGTCTGGAGAATAGTCAAACCCTGGCACTATCCATTCATTGCCAAGCGACTTTTCCTGCTCCCACACTACCATAACCCCCACAATAACCACCGGTTCCTCCCGCCTCCCGCCTCCCGCCTCCAGCCTCCCGTCTCCCGCCTCCCGCCTCCCGTTTCCCGCTTCCCGCTCCTTACCTGCAACTTCTCACGCCCGCACCGCCGCCACCACTGGAAAAGTGCTGCATGTCATGTTCGCGCCGCTCGCTTTTTAAAAGCGGCGGGCGGCGCGAATCTCTTGCGACGGCCTGTGTGCGCGCTCCACGCTAGGTGGTGCGCGCTGACGTCAGGGAAGGTGCGCGCGCACGCGCATGCGGCCTAGAGGGAACAGTGGTTGTAACACTACTTTGGTCGCTCTTTGCTCTTAAGAAGTACAGCTTTGGAGGAAACGCATTGGCAGCTAGAGTGTTGTATATTAGGACCATTTCAATCTACATTTAAAATAAACAGACGGTTCACAAACAATTGGAAATCTGTCTTTTTGGACTGTTGACCATGAATGTTAGTGCTGGTCGAACATTCAATGGAGGAGAGTGCGATGGTCAGCCACCACACACAGGATGGGAGGCCAACCCATGAACAATGTTAGCATCATGTAGGTGTGAGCAACAGGGTCAGGCTCCAAAGAACAGAAAGGGACAATGGAGAAGAAAATCAAGAAATAACAATGGATACCCTCAGAACACAGTGATAACGAGTGTCTGTCGAAACTGCTGAACTGTGTGAATTGAAAACTTCAATGTAAACAATAAAGTGGGAGCAAGGAGGGAAGGACCCACAATCAAGGATAGGCGTGCTTCAGCTAGGGTGAATGAGCAGCTCTGTTTCAGAAAGATGCAGCAGTGTCCAAGGTAACTACATTACATTAACAATATGTTGTAAGTATAGTTGGGTAGGCAGCAGGACATGTCTTCAGGTTACAAGATAGATTTATTAAGATAGTACAGCAGAGCATTACACCTCGCCATCTGACCAGACCATCAACTGCCAAGACTGGAACTTTCACATACAAGTTAGAACACTCATGGGTACTATGGGAGAACTGGAAGGTGGGAACACAAGGGAAGGCCTACTGACACCAAGTAGCCATATTGAAAGAAGCACAAATAAACAACACAATACATGACATGGAAATGTACAAACAGTTCAACCTCATGCCAGCTGTGAAGAAAGACAGGTTAGAAGAAACACAGGTGAATCAACATTAGGCAACGAATATTACAAGTCTGTGGGTCAAGCTGCAAAGCTGTCTTCAGAGTTCAGTTCAGAAAATGCTGTCAGACGTCTGCTGTGTCCCTCCAGAGGGGTATACTGAGTCACCCTCAGAAGGTCATGTAGCTGAGGAGCCCTCATCCCTGAAGGACTTGGTGGAGCCATCATCATGTTCTGAGCTCTGAGTAGCCTCTTGGATTGTGGCTGCTATCTGTAAAGTGCAGTTTCTATATAGTATTACAACATCTATGTTGGGGACAACTTTGGGCTGAGGGGAGCATTGTGGTTGGTGTCAAAGTCCTCAAGTGCAACCCCCAGAGGTGCCGCAAGATACCATTGTCTCAGGTGTAATTTGGCAAAGATTTGCAAGTCTGGTTGGCTCTAGCCAATCCCAGGCATCTCTCAGGTATTCAAAAGCATGTGTTGTCCCCTTCACGACAATAAGCAGGTGTGCAGGGAAGAGAAGTAAATATCATATGTCCAAGTCGCGGTGGTGACATTTGATAGTGAAAAATGAGTTCCTATGTTGTTGCACTGCCATTGTGTAGTCTGGGGAAAACACAATGTGGGTGTTATCGACTGTAATGTCCTGAAGTTTCTCTGGTGCCTAACTCAGTTGTCTCCTCTTGATTCAATGGTTTTTCTCCGTATTTTTTGTGGTTGTCCCATCGAGTAGCATTTTTGTCTCATAGTCTTCTGATTCATTGACTTGCATTCTTCCCCTGTCGAGGTTGTTTGCATTCAGGTAAACTACTTGTTTGTTCTACTTTAAGCTCTCTATAGCAATGCATGCCTTTTATTGTTATTTCACACCATGTTGCTTCAAATCCTCCCTCAAACTCAACAATTATTTCTTCCCCTGCCCCTGCCCCTCCCCATCCAACTCCGTTATTGAAAATACCCTCCTCCCCACTACTATGATGCTTTCTCGCAGCCCCACTTGTTGCCCGCTTCCTTCACACTTAATTTTTTTTTTTCATAAATTGTTGTTATTATGCTTCCCCCATTTTATCAGTGGGGATGGCTTCTACTGTGTTTTTTGCCCATTTCAATATTGCAGCTGGTGAGTGTGCATATTATCCTCTGACCTCTGTTACTGCCTGTGACTGCTGGCGAGCAGCTCTTCACCCTTGTGGGACGCTCACCATCACGCCGCATCGCCAAGGTGGGAATCCTGGTCCCAGGGTGCATCTCTCCATCCTGAGAGGCCACAGCTGCTACACGGGGAGGCGCTAACATCGCGCTATAAAGCATTGCCTTGCCCCACGCAGCGTGGGAACCTCTGACCTCTGCTACTGCCTGTGACTGCTGGCAAGTAGCTCTTCAACCTTGCAGGACGCTCACCATCACGCCATATCGCCCTGGTGGGACTCTTGGTCACAGGGTGGATCGCTCCATCTTGAGTATCCACAGCTGCTGCACGGCAAGGCGCTGACATCGCGCTATAAAGCGCCGCCTTGCCCCACGCAGCGAAGGACCCTCTGACATATGTTACTGCCTGTGCCTGAAGGCGATTCGCTCTTCACCCTAGCGGGACACTCACCATCACGCCACATCACCCTGGGGGGACTCCTGGTCCCAGGGTGCATCGCTCCATCCTGTGTGGCCACAGCTGCTGCACGGGGAGGCACTGACATCGCGCTATAAAGCGCCGCCTTGCCACACGCAACGCGGGACGCAGGCGGGCAGCGCCCGGGCAAATCCCATGCCAAGGGCGGGCCAGTCTGAGCCTCAAAGAGACTGGACTGGGCCATCCCTTAGATAAGTTGACTGAAGTGAGTTTATTAGGGCAGCATGTGCGAAGTTAAAGTGCTGTATGTATTACTACTTGTCGAGGGGTTTATTAGGGCACAGATTAGCGGCCTCACAAGCATTACAGGGAGTGTACTCTTTGTATAGCAATTCCCCACTTTTTTCTATCTCTTTGAGAATTTTTGTTTCGCTTAAGTATGAGGGAGAGTGAACCCCCAATCACTAGGCCTAACACGCGGCAGAAAGCTTCTGCGTGTACACCTAATACCAAACCAACTGCTATCGATAAAATGTTACTGCAGGCGATAGGAGTAGTCTCTAATGAGATTGAGCGCACAGAACGTAGGCTTTCCTTGACGCCTTTAATCCCATGCCCATGTTTGGTCTTGGAATCGGGAGTTCCTGATTTATCACAGTTATTAGATCTGTCTGTTACTCCTGACTTAATGTTGCCTTTAGAAAGGGCTCCTTCTGTATCTCCTGCCAAACCTGCCGTGGGTGGGGGGCTATTAGGAAAGGTGCTCAAAGGAAACAAAAGGAAAAAAGGGGGGGGAAGTAAGTGAGCTCCTCCTTGAGAGTAACGCCAACGACCCAAAATGCAAGTAACACGCCCGATGGAAGAAGTCAATTAACACTGGAGCTCCCGACATGGGCCTCAATTATGTTAAAAGAAATCAAAGAACATCTAGAAACATATATCCATAGTGAGATATTAGTTCTTAGACAGCACCTAGAGAAGCTCACCTCAAAGGTTGACTCATGGGGAAGCAAAATCGATGCCCTTTCTAAAACTTTGGGTAATTTGAAGACATCCGAACAGGCCTGGTTACAACAGAGTAAACAGGTGGCTACACACCCCCGTATTGCCAATAGAGAATCTAATATTGTAGTTGAGCCCCTCACTTCAGCTAATCACGCCATGGTATTGGGGGGGTCCTGTCTTGGGGCAATAGGAGCAGCAAAGGAGGGGGTAGCTGGTCAAGGCCGGACGTCAGTGGCAACTATAACGGATATTCCAGCGGAAGGTAATCCCTCCAGCATTAGTAGAGGAGACTATGGGAATAATACAGATCCTAATAGATCGATACTTAAACCTAATCTGCCATGTACAGACCTGCCTTCTGCCTCAACTCCTTATACTGTCATTCTAACTGGAGTTACTGAGCTGGAATTAAATAGAGCAGAGCCATACCCGGACTTAAAAACCAAAGTAATCTTTTGGCTAAATAAACATAGACCATTGCCCTCCCTAACTCAGAGCGAAATTGTATTTGCTAGGCGGGTTAGCTGGTTAGGCCAAAAGAAAAAAGATATACAGGGGGGCTGTTAATTAACTTCAGGGACACTAGGGCGGTCCACCACATTTTAAATTGGGATCATGCAAGGGATATTAGTGGTATAAGGACCCTTCCCCTTGGCTACCTCTGCCCCCCCATTCCATTGATAGAAACAATGGGTGGTATATACAAAAAATGGGAAAAGAGAGCCCAGATTGACCTTCGGCCACATATGAGACGGGGACATGAAATACTCCCGTTTTTTAACATCTCAGTAAGCAACAGATTTAGAAGTTTAGACTGGTTGATTGACTGGATCCCCCAGTAGAAGTTGTTAAAAGTATAATTACTCACCCACCATAGCTACAAAAATGTGAACGATTCGAGCAAGGGGTTTGCTGTTCTGAGGACTCATTCAAGGCTGTAGAAGACCTGAATAGATTCGGAGTCCCATTGAGTACACTGGGGGATGCCTTGGGAATTCTGCAAGATCACGAGGGGTCACTTTGTTTGCCAACCCAGCGGGAGGTCGAAATTCCTGCCCCCCCCCCATTGCAAAATCTCTAGATCTATGTAACCAAAGGGTCCTCCCATGGAATATAGCAGGCCTTGCCTCTAAGTTAGACCATCCCGATTGGGGAGCCTTTATTGACAACGGGTCCAAATTCTGGCAGCGAGAACTCTGGTCGGCCTCCCTCGCAGATGCTCTGCCAGAGCAACGATTGGAAGACTACATTGGCTCCCGATTGCTTCTCGGATCAAATTCAAAGCCCTTGTCACGGCATTCAAAATCCTTAAAACCGGGAGACCGGTTCTACTGCACCCACTGCTGACTTGGTACCTGCCCCCTGGAGCTTGCGCTCGTTGGGGCAACACCTGGTGAAGCTACCACGTACCAAACTATGCTGTATGGGTGGCTCCTTCCGGTTGTTAGCGGCCAAATTATGGAACTCTCTACCGGCCCATATTCGTGGAATGGCGAATTAGTTGGCTTTTCAGAAAACCATTAAAACCATCCTTTTTTCTCACTTCCATAGGCTTCTGTATTTGCCTGACTGTCCTTGAGTATCTGTTTTCTCTGATCTAATAGCGCCGGGACGCCTCTTTGCTGGGGCAGCTGTTGCGCTTTACCAAATCCCTAACATTAACATTAACAACCATGGGCTATGTCTCTTTCAGGAAACATGGTTCGTTACTCCAATATATAGGCCGGGATTTGTAGCTTATGCAATCCCAGCTCCACAGGGACAAAGGGGGAGACCCTTGGGGGGCCTTTGTATCTGGATCGCTGCCCATTTGGGATGTACCATCAAATCCCTTGATACTGGTTGCCTGGACATACTCTGTATCCTTCTCTTGCTCAATGACCAATCTAAGCTGGGTCTTATAAATGTGTATTCACGCCCAGTGAAGATGGGGCAAACCTTGCAGACTTTAGACTCTTTGTCTTCTTTTCTCTCGACTCTCCCTGAGTCTGTCCACTTAGTTGTTAAGGGGGGATTTTATTTGCCACTTTGAACCTCTAAATAGTATTAATCCCAATATTACAAGTGAAGAAGATTCTGTTTGGTCAATTCCACTGTGTAACACTTACCCAACTAGGGGGTGGTCCCCCCTTGCTCTTCAATTGACCTCACTAACACTCACTCACTCACTAAGGGCCTGTAATGGTTGATTCCCAGCAGACAATCTGGGAAACCCAACCTTTAATAAAATAGGACAGGCTTCTATAATTGATTACATACTGGTTGATGTTGAGATTTGGTCCAAAATTCAGGATTTTGTTGTGCAACCAAGATGTGAAAGTGACCATAATCCACTAATTTTGGCCCTCTGTATCCCCCAACTTGGGAATGCCCAAGAGCATTCTACCCAACCTCATCCAAACTTAATCGTAAGCGATGGTGGCAGAAGAGTTAGCGGGGTACACTAGCTGTCTCTGACGAGAGAATGGCCACCTTGTAAACTGAGATTATCCCTTTTCTTTAGTCTGCTTTTTATATTATTGAAAACTATCAAGACTAAGATTCTTTGATAATGCTGAAAAACAATCATTAGGAGATGTTTTTTTAAATTGTCAGCCTTTTTTATATACATGACAATATTAATAAGCCAGACCCCAAACACCCATGGTTCAATAAGGCATGCAGATACGCTAAAACTGCACTTGTACTAGGAGTTAAGAACAAGGATGTCCTAGGTACCAGATTAGCCAGGTCTCATTTTAAATGTACCTTGGCTGAGGCCAAAATAGCCTGGGAGAATGAAAAATGGGAAGCAATCAGGAAAGCTTTGGACACTAGAGATATGCGTTGCTTCTGGAATTTAGTGAACACTGGTCATACCGAAGGCAACCTGGCCATTGCTCTAAATCTAGCGGAAGAAACCTGGAGATCGCATTTTAAAATGTTATATTCCAGGTCCTTGAGCGATACTGAACCACAGGGGTTAGTGGATGTTCTCCATATCCCCCTAAATATGGCACCACCCCCCTGCACACTGTCGGAAGTTATTTTGGCATTGGGCAAGTTACTTCCTAATAAGGCACTGGGCTTGGACAGAATTCCTGGCCACCTGTTCGGAACAGAAAAGGCAGTTTGGGCTTCATACTTGCAGTCCCTATTCAATACTATTATCCAATGCATGGAGCTCCCTGCAACCTGGCTAGGCGCAGAGATCATCCCAATCTTTAAAAAAGGTTCCCCATCAGACTCTGCAAATTACCAGCTTATTAGCCTCATTGATGTCACCCAAAAGATATTCAATCAATCAAACACATTTATAGAGCGCGCTACTCACCGGCTAGGGTCTCAAGGCGCTGAGAGGAGGGGGGGGGGGGGGGGGGGGGGGGGATGCTGCTACTACTCGAAAAGCCAGGTCTTGAGTTGCTTCCTGAAGGAGAGATGGTCCTGGGTCAGCCGTAGGTGGGTGGGGAGGGAGTTCCATGTCTTGGCCGCCAGGTAGGAGAAATATCCTCCTCCGGTGGTGGTTCTGCGAATCTGTGGGACGGTGGCGAGGCTGGCGGATCGGAGCTGGCGGGTGGGTGTGTAGAATGTGAGGCGGTTGTTGAGGTATTTGGGGCCCATGTCATGGAGAGCCTTGTGTGCATGGGTGAGGAGCCTGAACGTGATCCTTGTGCTGACGGGGAGCCAGTGCAGGTCTCTCAGATGGGCACAGATGTGGCTGTGACAAGGGATGTCCAGGATGAGTCATGCAGAAGCATTCTGTATGCGCTGGAGTCTTTTCTGTAGTTTGGCTGTGGTTCCAGCGTAGAGGGCATTCCCGTAGTCCCGTCGGCTGGTGACGAGGGCCTGGGTGACCGTCTTTCTGGTTTCAGTGGGGATCCACCAGAAGATCTTTCGGAGCATGCGCAGGGTGTTGAAACAAGATGACGAGACGGCGTTGACTTGTTTGGCCATCATGAGGGAGGAGTCCAGGATAAAGCCCAGGTTGTGTGCGTGGTCCGTGGGCTTGGGGGCAGTGCCCAGTGTGGGGGGCCACAAGGAGTCATTCCATGTGAAGGGGGATGGTCCGAGGATGAGGACTTCCGTCTGGTCTGAGTTCAGTTTCAGACGGCTGAGCTTCATCCATTCTGCAACGTCTTTTATTCCTTCCTGGAGGCTGGCTCTGGCAGTGGCGGGGTCGTTGGTGAGGGAGAGGATCAGCTGGGTGTCGTCAACGTAGGAGATGATGTTAAGGCTGTGTTGGCGTGCGATGGCTGTGAGGGGGCTCAAGTAGACGTTGAAGAGGGTGGGGCTGAGCGAGGAGCCTTGAGGAACGCCGCGGATGATCTTGGTGGCCGCTGAGCGGAAGGGAGGAGGTGGACTCTCTGAGTAGTGTCAGAGAGGAAGGAGGTGATCCATTCCAGAGCTTTCCTTTGGATCCCGACGTGGTGGAGGCGGGTTGTTTGGGTGCGGTGGCAGACTGTGTCGAATGCGGCCGATAGGTCGAGGAGGATGAGGGCAGCAGTTTCCCTGTTGTCGAGCAGAGACCTGATGTTGTTGGTAGCTGCGATGAGGGCGGTCTCGGTGCTGTGGTTTGCTCGGACACCGGACTGCGATGGGTCGAGGGAGCCATTTATCTCGAGGAAGGTGGATACCTGTTTGTTGACGGTCTTCTCAATGACTTTGGCAGGAAAAGGGAGGAGCAAGATGGGGCGGAAGTTCTTGTGGTCCGTTGGGTCCCCGGTGGGTTTCTTCAGGGGGGCACTGAGCTCTGCATGTTTCCAGCTCTCCAGGAAGGTGGCAGATGCGAAGGAGTTGCTAATGATGTTCCGGAGTTGGGGTGCGATGATGGAGTCGGCTTTGTTAAAGATGTGGTGTGGACAGGGGGTAGCTGGGGAGCCGGAGTGGATGGTGTTCATCACGCGGGTGGTGTCTTCAGTGCTGATGGAGGTCCAGGTGCAGAGGGTGGTGCACTGCTGATTGACTGTAAGCCCCGTTCCTTCGTTTCTGCATCAGGCAGTGGTGTGAAGAGGTTCCCGGTACCGACAAAGCTCTCGATTTCCTTTCTTCCTTTCTTATGGATATCGGGGGACGTTCAGTAATGGCTTGGCGGCATGTTTCTGGCGGCAGGTGAGGAGCAGAGAAAGGGGCAGGGGCGGCAGCTGCTTTGGTTCTCAGATTCTGAGCAAGTGAAACGCACAACGCCGCACAATGCCCCACAACGCTGCATAGCATTGGAACCTTCGTTTCTTGCTGCTTACTCTTTGACTCTGTGGTGGTTTGGAGGTTTGGAGCATTGCATAAGGAGTTGACTGTGATTATTTCTGCTGTAGCATATAGCTGAAGCACCTTATTAATAGCAGAAAAGAAGCGATTTCTTCATTTGTTTGCATTCTTCACAGCCCTCCTCGACATCCAGCATCTTGCTTGCTAGAAAGACTTTAGCTTTTCTTTTTCTGCTCCCTTTTGAGATATTCGTTGTTCTTTGGCCTGTCTTTAAAAATGGTGCTTCATTCTGGAGAGAATTGCGCTCTATTAAGAAAAATAAAAAAGAAAGCTTGAAGATTCAGGAGGTGTTTGGGAGTGACTGTTAAAGACTGTTCAGAAATATATGCTCACAGAATAACACAAAGGAAAATACAAATAAGGGGGCTAAAATTGATAGTGAAGCTGGGGGACCACAGAACTCTTGGGGGCTTACCTGAACGAGCGCGCTGCAGCTCCTGCAGCTTCTGCAGCTCCTGGGTTTGTCATTGCAGCAGAGCTTCCATCTGCCGCCGCTAGCCTATCCCAGCGGCCGCAGCGCGAGGGGAGCACTAAGGACTCCATTGCCCAGATGCCCTAGCAGCGGAACACGCCACCACATGCAATTCCTGCGCCAGGAGGCGCCTGAAAAGGAGCCCTGCCCCCACAGCGCGGGATCGCGCACGGGGAGAAGCCCGGGACAAGGGCGGGGCCATCAGTGGCCATCAAAGGCCAGAGGAGGCCGGGTCAGGACACCCCCCTTGGCACTCAAACAGTAAAGAGAACCAATGATAATCCCCAGTTACACACAGGGCCTTCCTAAGTATCACCATATTTTGACACTCGAACAATCCTGGTGGTTGATGCTGTTCCTGTGTTAAGCTAGTTACGCCATGACCTGTAAGGGGGCTCCAAAAAACATTTCCTCCCAGAGTGACTTGTTTAAGGGAACGATGGACTATTACATAAAGAGGGCAACTTCCCCCGTTGCCAGGGAACTAGAGAAAGCAGAACGACGCCGGCTCATGGATAGTTCATCCAGTAGGAGTTCTCCCTCACAGATAGCTGACCCAGCTCCCAATTCATCACTGCTGGAGGAGCTCAGTAATGGCTTGGCGGCATGTTTCTGGCGGCAGGTGAGCAGCAGAGAAAGAGGCAGGGGCGGCAGCTGCTTTGGTTCTCTGATTCTGAGCAAGTGAAACGCACAACACCGCACAATGCCCCACAACGCCGCATAGCATTGGAACCTTTGTTTCTTGCTGCTTACTCTTTGACTCTGTGGTGGTTTGGAGGTTTGGAGCATTGCATAAGGAGTTGGCTGTGATTATTTCTGCTGCAGCATATAGCTGAAGCACCTGATTATTAGCAGAAAAGGAGCGATTTCTTCATTTGTTTGCATTCTTCACAGCCCTCCTCGACATCCAGCATCTTGCTTGCTAGAAAGATTTTGGCTTTTCTTTTTTTGCTCCCTTTTGAGATATTCTTTGTTCTTTGGCCTGTCTTTAAAAACGGTGCTTCATTCTGGAGAGAATTGCGCTCTATTAAGAAAAATAAAAAAGAAAGTTTGAAGATTCAGGAGGTGTTTGGGAGAAACTGTTAAAGACTGTTCAGACATATATGCTCACAGAATAACACAAAGGAAAATACAAAGAAGGGGGCTAAAATTGATAGTGAAGCTGGGGGACACAGAACTCTTGGGGGCATACCTGAACGAGCACGCTGCAGCTCCTGCAGCTCCTGGGTCCGTCATTGCAGCAGAGATTCCATCTGCCACCGCTAGCCTATTCCAGCGGCCGCAGCACGAGGAGAGCACTGAGGACTCCATTGCCCAGATGCCCTAGCGGCGAAACACGCCGCCACACGCAATTCCTGCGCCAGGAGGCGCTTGAAAAGGAGCCCAGCCCCCGCATTGTGGGATCGCGCGCGGGGAGAAGCCCGGGACAAGGGCGGGGCCATCAGCGGCCATCAAAGGCCAGACGAGGCCGGGTCGGGACACCCCCCTTGGCACTCAAACGGTAAAGAGAACCAACGATAATCCCCAGTGAAACACGGGGCTTTCCGAAGAATCACCATATTTTGACACTCGAACAATCCTGGTGATTGATGCTGTTCCCGTGTTAGTCCATATAGCTAGTTACGCCATGACCTGTAAGGGGGCTCCAAAAAACATTTCCTCCCAGAGTGACTTGCTTAAGGGAACAATGGACTATTACATAAAGAGGGCAACTTCCCCCATTGCCAGTGAACTAGAGAAAGCAGAACGACGCCGGCTCATGGATAGTTCATCCAGTAGGAGTTCTCCCTCACAGATAGCTGACGCAGCTCCCGATTCATCACTGTTGGAGGAGCTAAACAAACTATGTAAATCTATGTACGCTCCTGTGGAATCAGGAAGTGTGCAAATTAGTGCTCCTATCTGCCCTACAGCAATCACTAGTCCTCAGTCCAGTAGACCATCCCAACTAAATGAAAGTTTGCAGGGTACTCCCCTTTTTCCATGAGCAAAAGTAAATTCGCAATCTACAGTGTCCCCTCTGGTTTCTTCGGCTAAGAGGAAGCGAGATGGGGCTAAACAAACGGGGAGTCAGGCAAAGCAACAAAAACTGAACCCAAGTCCCCCATCGCCCAACATTGCCACCTCCAAAGCACCTACTCAGGATACTCTACTGGCCCAGATTGAAAACATGATTAAATTATTAGTATCCCCGCTGATAGAAAAAATGAATAGCTTAGGGGATAGGCTCATGGGTGTTGAGGAAGCGATCAAGGCCAACTCGCTACTCATAAAAAGTTTGGCAGGACCCATTCAATCACAGTTTCCAGCCCCCACAGAAGTGCCTAAAAATACCACACAAAGTAACACTGCTCATAATCAATTAGTAACCTCACATATGACATCTTTAAACATCTCGAAAGCAGCCACAACAGTACGGAGTTCTTACCCTAGAGCAGGGCCGAATAAAGAATCTATATTACATAAGAGGACAGCCGCTAAACATGGCAATATGTCATATAAAACCAATCACATACATTTGCCACCGGAGGCCGCTCCTTTTGTGTGTGTCCTCTCGGGAGTACCAGAACTCACAAAGGGGAAAAATGAAAGACAACAGGACCTAAGAAACAAGGTTGTGTTTTGGTTAACTAAAAATAGACCTCTGCCACCTAACATCGACGGAAGAATACTAAGTGTTAGAAGGGTGGGCTGGCTAGGACCTCTTCCAAAAGATATAGCTGGCAATTTGGTACTAGTAAAATTCAGGAATAAACACGTTGTCCCACATCTCCAATCATGGCAGCAACTAATAGGAGATGGCCCTATACCCATCTGGGGCCTAAGTGAATTTTACCCTAGAACATCATACGTCCCCTCACCAAGACAAAATGTAGAGAGCAATCACCTGATGGGCAGAAATGGCCTCGCATCGAGTGATTACACCATCCCCACTTCCAATCGATTTGATTTACTCTCTGGTTTAACTTTGATGGACTAAAATTGTATAAACATAGATATTATCTATATGGAAATTCTATCCTGTAATGAATTATATTTTCTTCCATCCTGCCCTCTTAGACCCAAAGAAATGACATAATTCTATCTGTAGTAACAATTATATATCACCTCTTTCATTTTTATATCATGTTAATCAATCAGCTTGAACGTTTTGTAAAGCTTGTGACCAGGGAATCACGTCTTTTACTGAAATCTTTGTAAACTTTATTTTTTATGCGAATGTAATATTATGTTCTATGCTTTTATGGTTACATTTTTTAACCGAATAAAGTACTTTGATGATGATGATGATGAGAGGGTGGTGGTGGGGGGTGTTGGTTTGGTGGTTGGGTGCATGGTCTGGGCGCCAAAGCTGTTGTGTATGTCGGCGATCTTGTGGAGGAAGAACGAGGCGAGTGAGTCGCAGAGGTCTTGCAAAGGGTGTGATGTCGTTGTTGCTGGTACTGGGGTTGGAGAGCTCTTTTAACGATGCTGAAGAGTTCCTTGCTGTTGTGGGTGTTGGTGTTCAATTGTTCTCTGAATGCTGCCTTTTGGTGGTGCGGATCAGCTGGTGGTGTTTGCGGATGGTGTTTTTGAGGGCTGTCATGTTTTATGTTGACTGGTCGTGGCGCCAGGCTTTCTCGAGGGTATGGCAGGATTTCTTTGAGTTTTTGAGGTCGTTGGTGAACCACAAGGCTTTCTTGCTGCCGGGTCTGCTGGGAGGATTCTTCAGCGGTGCAAGGGCATTGGCGCAGTTGGTGAGCCACTGTGTGAGGTTGCGGGCTGCTTCGTTGGAGTCCGTAGTGTTGGTGGGAGGGTTCTGGCTCAGGGAGGTGGTGAGCTGGTCGTCGGTGATCTTGCTCCAGCATCTTCGGGGAACCTGTTGCAGGTGGTGGTGCGTCGTGGTTCTCCTGAAAATGAAGTGGACGCAGCTGTGATCTGTTCAGTGTAGTCCGGTGGAGTGACTGAAGGAGATGTGGTTGCTGGAGGAGAAGACTGGGTCAAGCGTGTGGCCGGCGTAGTGGGTGGGGGTGTTTACCAGTTGCTTGAGTCCGAGGTTGGCGAGGTTGTTCAGCAGGGTGGTGGTGTTGTTGTCATTGTTGTTTTCCAGGTGGAAGCTGACGTCCCCTAGGAGGATGTAGTCTGAGGAGGCGAGGGCGTGCGGGCTGATGAAGTCTGCAATGGCTTCGCTGAATTGTGTGCGTGGTCTGTAGATGAGAGTGCCTCTGAGGGTGGTCTTGGGGTTGGTGGGTATCTGGAAGTGAAGGTGCTCGGCGGCGGTGAGGGTGTCGTCGGAGTTGGTCATGATGCGGATGGTGTTTCTGTGGAAGATGGCGATGCCTCCTCCAGTTTGGTTGAAGCGGTCCCTCCGGGTGATCTTGTAGCCATCCGGCATGGGTATGGCGATATCGGGGGCTGAGGAGGCGTTCATCCAGGTTTCTGTGAGGAAAGCTACGTCCGGCGCTGTTGTGTCGAGGAGGTTCCAGAGTTTGATGGCGTGCCTGTGGACGGAGCGGGTATTGAGCAGGATGCACTTGAGGTGGTTGTTGCTGGTGCCTGGCCTGGCGGGTGCGGTGCAGGTCCGGAGGCAGGTGAATTTGCAGACTTGGCAGGTGAAGGGTCCGTGGGTGTCCAGAATTTTGACCATAGACCAAATCTTTAGATTACAACTAATCTACTGGAAGACAGTAACCTTGGGAGGGGGTAGTCTTTATCTGACTTTTGTGGACCTTAAGTCCGCTTTTTATTTGGTCCACCGTGAGCAGCTATGGGGTATCCTACTCGATCTGGGGGTGCCGGTTTACCTTTGCCAGATTTTAAAGCGCCTACATGAAGGCACCTATGCAAGGGTTAGGTTTGGAAAATATGGAGAACTGACAGCGCCCTTTCTGGTGGAGAAAGGGGTTAGGCAGGGATGCTTGTTGGCGCCAACCCTCTTCTCTCTTCTTTCCTGAACGGCTTAATCGATACACTCTTGGCCGTGAAGGACATAGACTCCCCAAGGCAAGCAAACAGGAAAAAACCAGCTTTAATGTTTGCTGACAACACAGATAATAAAGGCTAATTTGAAACTAACCCAGTCCTTGAGAGGCATTCTTAAAGTGTACAAAATTGCTCCCAAAAGGTAATTGGCTCCCCGGCAGAAATTTATAAAATACAAGCAAGAGGAGCATCCCTTTATGGTGTTTGGGGACACTGTTTATCTCATCCACTACAGGTAAAGAGAATACTTTCATTAGACAATTGCCGGCTCTCTCGAAATGCACGGCCCTAACACAGCTTAGGATGGACCTGGGCATTGGTCCCATATCTGACCTCATTGCCTCTCGCCCTCTCCTTTTCTGGTGTCGCATTTGGAGCAAGCCAGAACTAATTGATTATAGGGAGGAACTGAGGGACGTAATGTGTAAATTGGGGGCCATACATTTACAATGGTTGTCCTATGTCTGGAATTTGTGTTTTTCATTGGGTTGTGGTAATTTATGGTAAAATCCGGAGTAGTCCTGCTTCAGGACCTCAAAAAAGCCTTAGTTCTAGCCCTGAAGGAATTTAAACTTGCCCATTTAGTTAAGAGCACAACCTCTTGCTCCTTGACATCGAGGTTTCTCGATGCCAAACAGCAGTAAAAACTGGAAAAGACCTTGGATAGCATTCAACCTTTTATGGCAAAAAAATTGTTTATTCAATTTAGACATGGAACTCTTCCGCTAGGTGCATTCACAAATAAATGGAAAGGTTCAGCTCAATCAGTTTGCCCTGGAAGCTCTGCTTCGGAAGAAACAGAACTCCATGTCATGCTCTTTTGTCCGGCATACCAAAGGTCTAGATAGAAGTGGGTTTACCAGCTGTGCAGAAATCTAAGGCTAAGAAACTATTATGACGTTTTTAGGCTACTTAAATATGAAACATTACCATTATTTGTAGGCGCGACCTCAAAATTCCTCTTCGCAATGTGATGTACCCGTAGAGGAATTTTAAAGGGAAAAGAGCAGGGTAACAGTTGTTGTCGCCATTAACATCATCTTTCTACTTCCTTGCCGCTATTTAGTATTGTACAGAGAATGAATGTGAAGACAATAAGTGTGTCCATTTTATTTGCACAGGAATGTACTTTTTTTACTTTACTCCTTAACTAATTTTTTTACCATGTAGCTTAACTGAATTTTGTATATGAACTGTTAGTGTTTTTTTATAGCCCTAAAACTTTTTTTCCAATTGAGATATTTGGAGTTTCTTCTGTATCGTGCTTACCGTAATATGGGAGCCAGGGTAGTCATTTATCGTGTGTTGTGGCTGCGGTATTTATTTATTTATCTAAACAGTTTTACATAGCGCTGCCAAGACCCAAGGGTATCAGAGCACTTTACAGGAGATGGAAAAGATCAAATAATATAATAAAAAGCTCAAACAAAAAGGAACAGGTAAAATAAGAGAACAAAAAATGAAGGACAATACTGGTATAGGCAGTAACATTAAGAACCGATCTGGATGACTGTGCATGGGGGATAGGCAAGAATAGATGGGAGAAGGAATAGGGGTAAGGTGGGGTTAGGGAGGGAGACAGGAGAAAAGAGCATGAGAGGGAATGAGGAGAGTACAAGTGAACAGTAGGAAGGAGGTAAGAGGTATATGTGCGGAGTTAAGCGGGGGGAGTCAGGTCAGGTAGGTATTGATGTAATTTATCTTTGTTTATCATCGATTTTGGTTTTGATAACATATTTCTAAATTGCCCTTTTTGTACATTTTTTTTTACTTTTTTGATTATTTTACTAATGTAAATTTTATTGTGCTTTTATGGCTGTAAAGCCGAAGAAAAGTAGTTTTGACTGACTGACTGACTGGCATATGTACACATGTGTGTCGAGGACCCGGGAATGGGTTTGTATAAATTAAACAAAACTATTCAAAGAAGGCCAAAACATAGGCACTTGCATCGTCCACAGCCATCTTTAAATAGATTTGTAAATATAATACAAATGCAACCGAGATTGCTGTCAAGGATGAATGTGCATCCACATGACTATCTTTCAATGAGTTTGTTAAATTATTACAACAGCATTGAAAGGTGGTTGCAGTGGATATAAGTGTATGCATGGCAGCCAGATTTCAATGCATTTAGAATGTTTGCCAAAGCCATTTAAATATGGTCACCATGGTACATACATGTTCACTACAACTAATGTACTCAAACAAGCATTGGCAACGCCAATAGATTTCACTGTTGAATTGTATTGGATATGCCATTGTTTAATAGTTTTACCACCCTTATGCATACATCATGTTCACTATTACCAGCAGTTAAAACCTGGAGATAAGATCCAGTTCAGAATGTGAGCAAAGCCATAAGCATGAAGTCCTGGGTTGGCAATAAGTGCAAGGCTCTAAATAACTATCAAAAAAAGCAGCATAGGGTGTAGAGCACAGCAATGAAAAAAATGGATGTCTGATGGTTATCATGGAAACCACAGAACAAAAAAGCCAGTTGAGCTGAAGCAATATTCAAGCAATTCTTATCGGTCTCTGAGCCCTTATAAGGGTATCCGTTCAGGGCAGTAGTCATCATCATGCCTGGAGTATAGATGAGCAGAAAGTATTTCTCTGCATACAACAGAATCTGATAATGGCCAAGAGACAAAAAAATGCTATTCCACCCAGGTAAAATGCGTAACAAAAGCTGTTCCCCCAATTACAGGAGGTGTTTTCATCCAACATGCAACACACAGTATTTATCTTTGTGAAGAAAATGGGGTTTGATTGGCCTGCCCTGTTCCCTTCCTTTCCCACTTAGTGCTATGGGAACCAGACCAAGTCATCAGCAACAGTCAAGATTGCAGGACCGTAGAAGCGAGCAAGGAACAGAATGCCTATATGACCTGTAAGGATAAAAAATCCCAAACCATGTATTGTTAACTCTATTAATGCACTAAATTGGTTGAATCATATGAGATGATTACAAAAATATAAAAATGCAAGAGTTGTGCACAAGGGGTCTACACAAGAGAAAAGCCTAGAGAAATCAAGGATTCCAAAAGGATAGAAGTGAATGCTGCACCCTCATTGACAGACAAGATCACACAGCAGGAGGTTACTTACCACCCTGAAAAAGAGCTCCACTTCCATGGCTATCAATGCAGCAGAAGGATCCCAAAACCAGGAAGATGGATCAAATCAGAAGAACAGAGCCTCACTAGCAGCACAGAAGAGAATAACAGGATCATTCACCGAACAACAGAGCTGGAAAAAAGGCAACAACCACAACAGTCATCCCTCAAAGAATGGCTTGTGACCCTGGTAATTTTTGCATAAGATGTGGGAAATGCAGATTGAGGTTCATAGACACAGTAGAACCCGAAAGAAGCCAAATGGAGTAGGAGCTTTGGACCAAAAAGAGACCAGGAATTTGAAAAGGGCCAATCAAACAAATGCACCTAACTTTATACTAAAACAGGATAAAGAAAAAGAGGAAATGGTGTTGGCAGAGAACAAACTCCCTGGAAATAGGCATGCCAAATTACAACCTTCTCATGGTATCTTATAAAACCTCAGTAACCAAATGTAAGCATTATTGCTGCCTGATTGAGATATGAATAAAAGCTATAAGTGTAAGTCACATGAATGTGTTAAAGTTAACACATTTATTTTAAAAAATGTAGTGTCTGTGAGTTTTGATCTCCAATATTGATAACCTACACCTCTCTCTGATTAAGATGGAAGATGGAAAAAAAGAAGACTTTGATTTTGAAGATTGGCAATGCCAAGTCTGACAAGAAAAGTAGGAATAGAAGCGACAAAATAACACCCTTGAGGTAACTTGCAATTTCATTAAAATTCAGTCAGTCAGTCATTAAAACTTTATTTGGGTTTGTTACAACCATAAAAGTATACACAATACATTTGTAAAACTTTATAAAAACAAAATATATAAAATGTATAAAATTGCAATTTAGTCCTTTCCGGGAGGAAACCCCAATAGCTTTGTTATTTAAACAGTATCCTCCTAGGATGTTAAAATCACAAGGGTGAACATGAGAAAACATATATGACCAGACCTTCCAAACATAATACATACATTAAACTGCAATCTCGTTACCATACGCCTATACCTCTGTACTCTGGAGAAACCTCCTGACTCGGCTCATGTATTTCCCCAAAGCGCAGGCTATATCCAGGTTTACCATCCCCACCAGGAGATCTACAGCTTGCTTTCTATTCATAATCCTATAAGTTTTGAATAGAGGGCCTAAAATTAAGATGTTCGCATGGGAGTACATTATCGTATATAGTACATGGTTGCACCATCACTTTTCCCACAAAACTACTTACAACCATGGCGTGCAACTCTTTCAGAGGAAAGGGCAAGTATGTGTGCAAACATGAAAAATTAAAATAAACCCTGTAGTGCAAAATGAATACATACAAATCTTGTTAGATGTTTGTTGCAAAAGCTGCTGTAGCTCAGAATGCGTAGAAATATGCAGAAAGATTCTAGCATTCCTCTATCTAAGGAGTGCAAAAAAAAATATTCTCTCTGCTTTGTTAATGTTAATGTGATTCGTAGAGAGCATAACTGACCCCGCCAGCAGGGGACTTCCCAGCGCTGAAACCCAGAAGACCGCCAGAAAGTAAGGAGAAAGGACTGGGGTCAAGGTAGCAAACAGGCAGATTCTACGTTTTGTCTCAAAGCAGGCACCAGCACCCAGAAGGATATCCTACTTTCAGTCTCTTAAATCGAGGGACCACTGTCAAGTAAGTTCAGCAGAGTGATGTGCTCTGATAGGGAAATAGGGCAGCATAAGTTCTGAGAAAATGGGCGCCCCTGAGGAATGTATTATTTTGTGGGCAGTACTCAGAACTTTAAACTAAATACAATTCGCAACGGGCAGCAAGTGAAGCTTCTGAACGAGCTCAGAGGAAGAACAAAACTTAGAAAGGAAAAACAGTAGTCTTGCTACAGTGATTTGGACCAATTGCAATCTTTTTACAATTGATTTCTTGCAACCCAAATACAAGATGTTACAATAGTAAACGAATGACAGGATGAGAAACTGCATAATCACTTGTTGAATGTTATATGGGAAAAAGCTGATGATGGTTTGAGGCTTCTCAGCAGACGGAAGCATGAGCCTGATAGAGTTCTTACTTAAGTCTCAATGAGAGGGAGTCATCGAGCCAAATACCTAGATTTTTTTATGGGTGATGGAGATTGCTCCAAAGCCTTAGGCCACCAGTAACCATCCCGGGTCTGGGTGTGCTTGCCCAGCAAAAAGATCTCAATTTTATTGGAGTTAAGTTTAAGACAGTTCTCATCTATCCAGGCGGCCACCACCAGCACACATTCCTGATACTTTACAGACCCCCCAGGATATAGCGGCATAGATTGTCAAATTTAGCGGCACAAAAATGGAAATTTAGCGGCACAAAAGTGGAAATTTAGCGGCATTATTGCGGCACCGTATCTTATTCGTAATCATTCCTTTTCAGCCTTAAATCAATGCAAACTGATTCAGCGTGGTATTCCACTGTGAAGCTGACATGTTTAAAGTGTCTGTGACTCTATGGAAGCACAGCTTCAATCTGTAACTCTTGAGAGGGGGCTGTATTTCTCCCTTGGTGTTCTAGCACCCATGTATGCACCCCTGCCAGGGCACTGCTGCCTCCTGGAGCCGTTTGTTTAAAAAAAAAAAATTCTGTCACCCTTTTTAACATTGAAAATATATTGATAATACAAATATGACCCATAGAGTCCTGCTTAGCTGCTGGAGCACTAGATTTACTAGAAAGTAATGCAGCAAATTTGTGAGTGGACAAAGACAAGGATATTCATTTAAAAAACTATCCTCTTTTCTGAAACACAATGGTCTAAAAGGGGCCTTAAAACATCCCGAGCAGTTCTGAAGTGCTGCTGCAGGGTACATAGCTGCCAAGGTTTCAGATTGCTTATGTGGGACACTTTCATAAATTCACTGTACATATTGTTAAACTTTAGGTCGCAGCATCAACATTATCGGCGCCATCTTGCCCCCTTTTCGAGCCCATTCATGCGCGTAAGCGGCAGCCATTTTGAGTACCATGGCCTCTCTGCCCGTCGTTGATAGCCAGCGCGTCTCTCTCCTCTGACCTCGCAAAGCATCCCCCCCCCCACGCTAACAGCCCCTGCTCTCACATGCCTTGGGTCATAAACCCCTCTTCCACGCAGCTCTGCCTCGGAACCCCATCCTGTTCCCAGCGTGACACTTCCCTCCATCCCTTTCATGGTCCCGGATCCCTTGATAACACCCCTCTTTCCTTTGTGCCCGTTTGTCTCACTCGTTCCCAAGCCGCCACCTGGCCCTGCGGGTACTGTCATTGCCCCCTTCCTCCTGTACAGTAGGAAACACCCCCCCCATCAAAGGATCCTTGAGCTAATCAAAGCCCCCACCCCATGAGATCCGATCAACCTCACACATTCCGTGAATCGGCGGAATGTCCAGCTGCGCGATAATCATCATCTGTTGTGACCGGGGTGGGGACTTCAACTGTAAGTGTGTGTGGGAACGGGCCTGAAGCGGGGATTCCGAGGATGTCTTTCCGTACATCAAAGGGTTGACAGAGATGTGTTTTATGCAATAAAGTAATAAACCTGTGTATAAGAGGCCAGGCCTCGGAGATGCAGTTAGAGCTCCTCGTGAAGATACCCTGTTGTCTGATTTGACGTGTTCTGCTCCGTCGGAATAAAAACTTCTGTTTCCTGCCTTCCGGTCTCCAGCGCCTGCCTCTTTGTTTGGGTAAACTTGAGTGGGTATAGAGGCGACTAACGCCGGGCAACTTCGGAAAAGGTCTTCTGCCTGTACCTTTTTCAACAATTGGCGTCCCAAACGTGGGGCCCATCAGCGACCAGTGGATCCAGTGGGAGAGGTCCTGACGACAGAGTGAACGACTGCAACGATCGGGAGTGCACCTGTCCGATAGACCCTCGTCTGACAGCCGATCATCCGAACTTCACTGGTTCCGAACAGACCTCTCTCGAGTGATCTACGGTCCTGACTGGGAACCATCAGGAGTGCCGCGAGGAATACGAAGAATAGAGGACGATCGGGCGCTGGATTCGGAAGACAAGAAACTGTCCATGCGGTCCGGGTAAGGTCGTGTAAACACGACGAATTGCGAAATGATTGTTTGATTGTTTGGAAAATACTAGTATTATTCTTTGATTGATTTATTTGGAGATTCGCTGTCTGCCAACGGAGAAACAACAGGCTCTCGCTTTGCAAGCAGTGAAGGATAGGTAACGCAGCCGTCGTGCCTATCTTTCTCCCCCACTGATTAATTGATTGAACCCGAACTACTGTTCGCGGATTACTGTTTGGAGATTCTCTGTCTACAAACAGGAAAGAACAGGTTCCCTCTTTGCAGGTAGTGAAAGGGTAGAGAACGCAGACCTTTGCGTGCTTATTTATTCTCCCCACTGATCGTTTGATTGACCGAGCATTGACCGTTTGATATTGGTTCTTGAGGTATTCACCGCCTGCAAACAACGTAGAATAGAAATATTCTGTCTAGTCTTTGCACGCAGTGATAAGATAGGTAGTACTGACTTTTGTCCCCATTGTGACTAGTCATGCCTGTCTTCTCCCCACTGATTGGTAGCCTGTTTAGCCCGGACCGCTTATTAGAGATGAACCATCCGGCTCCACTGGAGGGCATCCCTAATAAGGACATGTTCATGAAACATGGATTGATCGCTATAGCCTATAGCAAGCTGTGGCATAAATATACGAAAAGGGATCGAGAAAGTCAGTGGCCACTGACAGGATCCTTCGATGATGATAAAATGAACGCGCTAGAAACGGCCCTTGGTAAAAACAAGACAACACCCACTATGCTTGATAGTTTCGGCATGTGGCGCAAAGAAACTGAACAACGTAAAAAGAAAACTGAGAGTAGGTTGGGAAAAGAGCTGCGAAAAGCAGCCCACCTAGCTGCTCAGAAACTAGAAGAAGAGATAAAAGAAAGAGAGGAAGCCAAACAGAAACTAGAAATAGAAACATCAAACCAGTGTCCGGTTAGAACGCCCCCTACGCTCTATCCTGAATTACCCTCGAAACAACGAGCCAACGATGATCTGCTGTTAGGTCCTCCGATCATCTACATGCCCCCTCCATATGCCCCTTCCCAACTCTTAGCACAGCACCCACCACCCCCAGGTACAAACGAGAGTAGCGCCACAGCCTCGGCCCCCATGGCCTCCGTACCGGCCGAACCCCTTGTACTAGATCCCACACAAACGACAACGCTAGGCGACTCTGAGACCCGAAGGGCTGATTCTGGAAGAACAAACAGATTAAGCAAAGATGAGCGAGCAGGGATTGACAAGATAGCAAGGACACTGGTAGGAAGAAAGGAAGATGAAGAGTATATCACAGATATGTTTAAATCGTATACAGGAAGTCACAGACGACACTTTACCGTTCGACTGTGTTACTATGTCTTGAACGCATACGAGGACCGATATCGAGACAAAGGTCCTGAGAGCCTAACGACTCTGTACCGGAAGGTCGATATCGGGGATGAGGGCGAGTGTGATGTGACGGACCTCCTTATGCGTACGCTTGAGGTTTTCCGCCACCTCACTGAACAAAAATCGGGAACTAAAACCACGACATCCGTAGTGACCGAACCACAAACTGAGCAATCTAACGCCATGATGCCGATACGAGAAGCTGCCCCTTACTGGGTTCCTCCACGAGGTGAGGGGACTCACGATGATGCAAACAACAAAGATGCAAAAGGAAGGGTAGTGTACAACTGGGTCTACCAGCCGTGGGACCGGCAAGAGATTCTGACGTTTCGGAAATCTCTGCCTGACCTACGTAAAAACCCCACTGCCTTCTATACTGATTTAGCTACAGCCCTAGGTTCAACGATTATGACCCTGGCTGACATCGACTTGTTCTTCGGGTTATGTCTACCAGCTGATGTGTGGAAGCAAATCCGGAAAGTCGACCACCTTGAGCTGTTTGGACATACCTGGTCACAACTCGATGGCATTGATAAACAACGAGAACCTGGACAAAAGCCTTTGAAATCCATTTTAGACCTCCCAGATAAGATCGTACAGAAATTAAAAACCCTGATTCCAGAAAAGAAAGTGGACTGGTCGATAGTAACGGCCTGTCGCCAGAAACCCCAGGAGGATGTATCGGATTACTTCTCCCGGTTTGAAACGGTGTTCTCCGATTACAGCGGCCAGGACATGACCTCTGCAACCGGACACCATCTGTTTGTCCAGAATTATGTTAAGGGTTTGTCACCAGAGGTCTCCCAGAAACTGCAGGCCAGCGAGAGTAGTTGGGCAGCCTCCAAACCTACGGCTATCCTCCAAATGGCCCAATATTACGAACATCAGAAAAATGAAAACGATAGAGCAACAGAGAAAAAGGAGAAAGACTTGAAAGAGAGGGTGATGATCGCACAACTGCAAGGGGTGACTATAGGACGTGACCAATACAGGGGAAACTATCAGATGAACGTCCCTAAGACTGCACCTCCCAAGGACCGTACTTCGACTCCCCACACTGGACGTACAGACATTAGAGAGGACCAGTGCGCTTTCTGTAAAGGAACTGGCCATTGGAAATCCCAATGCCCGATCCTTTTGGAAATAATCAGAAACAAAGACCCTAAGGACATAGCAAATGGACCGAGAAATAAGGGACAGCAGCGAGGGCCTTCAAATGACACGACTAATGACAGATCAGGCAGACCAAATACATTTGATCGACCCAGACAGAACCAATACCAACAATCTGACTATGACGACGCCCACGACTTTGCATAGGACTGCCAAGGGCAAGGGAGGGATCCAGTCGAGCTCTATGTTGACCAGCAAGGCCCTTACGTCACTGCTAAGGTCTTGGGTACAAAGTCTCCATTTCTGGTAGACACTGGCGCAACACGTAGTGCGTTATCTAAACGACTGATTCCAAGGGCACCCTTGTCTGGCTCACTCATAACATCGACAGGTTTCGATGGAACGCCCTCCACTAACCCTTTGTCCGCCCGATCCTCTTTGACCTGGAAAACAATACTACTGACACCACGTTTTTGCTCTCTGCCAATAGCCCTGACGCCATTATGGGACTTGACTTATTGAAACACTTCCGAGCGACAATCAGATGTTCTCAAGACGGAGTTCGAGTTTTCCTTTACGACAACCCCGTTCTGCTTAGACATTGCCCTCCCCGACGCATGTTTTCCATCACTGACGCTGACACATCCCTGCTTGACACTCTGCCTTCGCATCTGTGGGCCAAGACGGATTCGGACGTAGGACGCATGATGATTGACCCAGTGCACATTACTGTCCGACCAGACGCAACACTCCCAAAACTTCCACAGTATCGGATATCGCCCGAGGGCGAGAAGGCATTGGTAAAGATTATTCAGTCACTGATAGACGGAGGAGTGGTAGAGGAAGTGGTTAGCAACGTTTGCAACAGCCCTATCTTGCCCATCATCAAGAAACAGGGAGAGGGAGATGAGAAAGCATACCGCTTTATCATTGACCTTCGAGAGATCAACAAAGTGGTGGTACCCCAGTACCCCGTGGTCTCAGACATCACCACCATCCTGACTTTGATTCCTTCTACTGCCACCACCTTCACTGTCATTGACCTCAAAAACGCATTCTTTTCCATTCCCATCCACCCAGACAGCCGATATCTCTTCGGCTTCACCCTAAAAGCCCGCTCATATAGGTTCTGCCGAGCACCCCAGGGCTACACAGAAAGCCCTAGCATCTACAGCCAGGCCCTCAAGAGACAACTAGATCAAGTCCAGTTACCCGATGGAGTGGTGTTAGTGCAATATGTCGATGACATCCTTTTGGCAGCCGACACCACTCCATTAGCAGTTGCAGCCACCATTCAACTCCTGCATTTCCTTGCGGAAAACGGCCACAAGGTCTCCAAGAAGAAGTTGCAATTCTGCCAACCCCAGGTCACTTACCTAGGCCACCTTTTGTCCAAAGACGGAAGGAAACTCACTCCCGACCGGATCCAAACAATTCTCGAAACACCTGTCCCTAAGACTCAGAAACAGGTTCGCTCCCTACTAGGCCTCACCTCCTTCTGCCGACAGTGGTTACCAAACTTCAGCCTCGTTGTGAAACTGCTGCTTTCTCTGCTAGCCAAAGACGTCCCCTTCCCACTCCCTTGGACCAAACCTCCTTCACGGAACTACGAGATGCCCTTTGTTCGGCCCCTGTCCTAGGTACCCCCGATTACACAAAGTCCTTCTCCCTTTACACTCACGAAAGGGAGGGGTGCGCTTTGTCTGTCCTGACCCAGTCCATTGGCCCAAAGCAACGACCGTGTGCTTACTTCTCTGCCACTCTTGACCCTGCAGCCAGAGCCTTGCCTGCCTGCCTTCGAGCTGTGGCTGCCGCTGCTATCTCTATCCGACAGAGTGAGGGGATCGTACTCTCGAATCCCCTCACAGTACTGGTACCCCATGCAGTTGACACCCTCCTGAACCAAACCAAGACGCAACACCTGACGAGTGCACGACTGACTGGATACGAGCTGACTTTGCTTGCACCCCATATCACCCTGAAAAGATGCACCACACTGAACCCGGCAACTCTGTTACCCTTACCAGAGAACGATCCCAATGTGCACCCTGTACATGACTGCGTGACTCTTACGGACGAACAGACTAGAAGTAGGGTTGACCTCAGAGACACAGCTTTTCCTGACCCTGACGGAGAGCTGTGGGTGGGCGGTTCTTGCATCAAACTCCCCGATGGCACCACTTCAGCTGCCTATGCAGTCACCACGGCTCGAACTGTAGTCGAGACAGCCCGCATCACACAGCGATCTGCCCAGGCAGCGGAACTGATTGCCCTGACACGAGCCTGCATTCTAGCAGCAGGAACCACAGCGAACATTTACACTGACAGCCAGTACGCCTTCGGGGTGGTTCACCATTTTGGGCTCCTTTGGAGAGAAAGGGGATTCTTGACCTCACACGGCACCCCCATCTTGCATGGAGATCTAGTCTCCGCCTTGATCGAAGCTGTCCTTCTCCCCAAGAGGCTTGCGGTCATCAAATGCCAGGCACACAAGAAGGTGACGGACATTATTGGACAGGGAAATGCACTAGCCGACATCACTGCCCGAACGACAGCCGAAAATAGGACGACAACACGTATGTACGTGACCAGGTCACAAGCAGAAAAATGGACTGACGCTAGGGACACTATTAGAGACATTCAAATGGCTAGCACACAACACGAACTGACTGAATGGACACGGGTGGGATTAAAGGATGACGAAGGCTGCTGGCGGACAAAAGACACAAACAAATGGTTGCTACCTGACTCGTACCTGATTCCCATACTGACTATGGCACACTCCCCTGCCCACATAGGATCAGCCCCCATGATTGAACTTGTCTCCAGAGTTTGGCACAATGATAAAATCACAGACTCTGCCAAACGTCTGGTCCAACAATGCTTGATATGCCTGCAACACAACCCCGGGAAAGGAACTGTAGTACCCCGGGGAGGGTTTGGGGTCCCAAATCACCCGTTTGAAGTCCTGCAGATGGACTACATCCAGCTAGACAGATGCCAAGGCCTGAAATATGTACTTGTAGTAGTATGCGCATTTAGCAAGTGGGTGGAAGCATACCCAACCCGTGACAACTCTGCTATGGCCACTGCAAAAGTACTATTAAAAGAATTTTTCCCTCGCTACGGCCTCTGTCGAATTTTATGGAGCGACAATGGCCCCCACTTCATAGCCGAAGTCATCCAGCTCATCATAAAGGGGCTGGGCATCAAGCAGAAGTTCCACGCAGTATTTCACCCCCAGTCTGCGGGTCTCGTTGAGCGACACAATGCCACCCTGAAGCTCAAATTGGCCAAGATAGTGGCTACCACGGGTCTGAAATGGCCAGACTCCCTCCCACTGGCATTGCTGTCGATGCGTTCCAGCCCCACCAAACACCACTTGACACCTTACGAAGTTGTTTTTGGTCAACCCATGAGTGTCTGGTCTGCACCGAAACCAACTTCCATTCATGTCGTCCCGGACGTCCTAATGTCTGATTATCTGTATAAATTGACTGAAACTCTGTCCGTCATTCATCAGCAGGTGCAGCAGGCCATCCCCGATGCTTCCAGGGGTCCGGGTCACGCCATCCAACCTGGAGATTTCGTGCTGATCCGAAATTTCCAGCGAACGAAAAGTCTGGAACCCAGGTGGACGGGCCCCTGGCAAGTGCTGCTCACCACCCGGACGGCTCTTCGTGTAGAGGGGAAACGGCACTGGCTGCACGCGCACCACTGCAAGAAGGTCTCCTCGACCCTGACCACGACAGAAAACATCGACGACCAGGAAGAGCTCCTAAACAAGGACCGACCGTCTTTAGCCTGCTATCCTGATTCCGAAGCCCTTGAACTTGCAAATTTCTCTGATCCTACTGTGCCATCCAGAGAAGGGTATTTCCTGCGACGAAAGGAGGGAGCTTCGGCTAAGCAGACCACGGACTAAGTTAAATCTCAGAACGGTGACCTAAACATCACCAAGGGTCACCCGGAGAGACGCTAAACGAAGTCTGTGGTTCTGCCCGCTACCGAGCACCTTGAAGATGATGGAAGCGCCAAACAAGAAGATGATGGAAGCGCCAAATAAGAAGATGATGGAAGCAACAGGAAATACCCACTACAGAAACCCGAAAGCAGACAGACTCCACAGCTCAAAGACAATTGCACTTTTTATCACGATCCTTTTCTGCTTTCTCCTCATGACCACGCTTTGGATTATGGAAGAAAATGCACCTGCTCACGAAACATTCCTGACCACTGCTCAGCCTACTACCATGAAGGAACATTACCTGATTTCGCTCTCTCCTCAACTCAGAGAGAGGCGAAAGGAATTTTGGAATAACTCCTTTGTACAGTTGCTGCACCAGCACAATCTTGCAACCAAGGCCACCAACTGTTGGATCTGTGGGTTGCTACCCCACGCCACGGGACACTCGATACCTTTCATCCCTTCACCCTTTTCAGTTCACGGCTCCTGCCTTGCTTGGCTGATCCTCCTGCAAGAAAGCTATAAAGACAATGCTACCTCCGGCAAAACCATGACACACTTCTATCATGGGGTCTGGCGAAACCGGACAAAGACACACTTCTGCCCGCAGACCTCCAACGACTCAATCCACATGGACATCCCTGCTAAGGAACGAATTGAAATGCAGGTGTTCAACAATCCAACCAGACCCACCTTCTCCTACCTGCGGAAGCGAACGGCTGCCACTCTGACTGTGGCCCTGTCAGTCATCAACGTCACAGGCCACATGTGCATAGAAGGGCTTGGGACACAGCTGGTAGGTCGCAGTGCTTGCCGTTTTACCAGAACTTTGGACTCTACTGATCCACCTTCCTTTGTGTCGTCCCCAAATATGTATTTCGTCTGCGGCACAAAAGCTTACACCTGGCTCCCCAAAGGCTGGGGGGGGCACTTGTTTCATCTCCTTCATCCTTCCTCCTACCTATGTGGCTCCAGCGAACCATTATAGACAAAAACGAGCCACGGACATTGAACAAGCCGACTCAACAGGAGCACAGTTCCTCGATGCTATGAAGGGACTTGTTCCGCTCTGGGGCCCGATGGCAAACAGCCGTGCCATCCGACATCTGACTCAGGCAGTTGAAACAACAATGAATATCACAGCTGGTATCCTTGCTAACAACACCGCCGAACTTCAAGCGGTCCGCTTGGTGGCACTCCAGAACCGCCTTGTCCTAGATGTGGTTCTTGCGGACCGTGGTGGAGCATGCCGGATTATTGGGTCCTGCTGCTGTACATTCATACCGGACAATTCACCCTCAGTGTACAAAGCCATCGAACATCTCCACAGACTCTCTTCAGAAGTCCACCAGGAACAGGAAGAATGGTCGCTTGGTGGCTGGTTCTGGAGTACTGTTAAGAACTGGGGCTGGAGACTGTTTACCATTATCCTGATCCCTGTAGTTGTGATATGTGGTCTATGCTTAGGAATTCAATGTCTGCCACCTCTATGTTCACTATGCACAAATTGTATTTGCCCTAAAACTGTGGACTTTAGAAATGAACGCATGGGAGCATTGTATGATGCTGAGGTCAGAGATCTAATGAAGATTGATATCGAATAGGCAAGCTGGCTAGATATGTTGAAAAGGGAGGACTGTTAAACTTTAGGTCGCAGCATCAACATTATCGGCGCCATCTTGCCCCCTTTTCGAGCCCATTCATGCGCGTAAGCGGCAGCCATTTTGAGTACCATGGCCTCTCTGCCCGTCGTTGATAGCCAGCGCGTCTCTCTCCTCTGACCTCGCAAAGCATCCCCCCCCCCGCACGCTAACAGCCCCTGCTCTCACATGCCTTGGGTCATAAACCCCTCTTCCACGCAGCTCTGCCTCGGAACCCCATCCTGTTCCCAGCGTGACACTTCCCTCCATCCCTTTCATGGTCCCGGATCCCTTGATAACACCCCTCTTTCCTTTGTGCCCGTTTGTCTCACTCGTTCCCAAGCCGCCACCTGGCCCTGCGGGTACTGTCATTGCCCCCTTCCTCCTGTACAGTAGGAAAACACCCCCCCCCCCATCAAAGGATCCTTGAGCTAATCAAAGCCCCCACCCCATGAGATCCGATCAACCTCACACATTCCGTGAATCGGCGGAATGTCCAGATGTGCGATAATCATCATCTGTTTTGACCGGGGTGGGGACTTCAACTGTAAGTGTGTGTGGGAACGGGCCTGAAGCGGGGATTCCGAGGATGTCTTTCTGTACATCAAAGGGTTGACAGAGATGTGTTTTATGCAATAAAGTAATAAACCTGTGTATAAGAGGCCAGGCCTCGGAGATGCAGTTAGAGCACCTTGTGAAGATACCCTGTTGTCTGATTTGACGTGTTCTGCTCCGTCGGAATAAAAACTTCTGTTTCCTGCCTTCCGGTCTCCAGCGCCTGCCTCTTTGTTTGGGTAAACTTGAGTGGGTATAGAGGCGACTAACGCCGGGCAACTTCGGAAAAGGTCTTCTGCCTGTACCTTTTTCAACAATATGAGTGACATATGAGAATATTTCAATGACTGACAATTTCTCCTGAACAAAATCAAGCAATGAAGTCTAGGAAAACAGATATATTACCTCCAATTTGAGCAAGTAGAAACTCTATGAATATATTGAAACTGCAGCAAAGAAATACACACCGGGGGCTTGCTGCTTTCCTCCCTGATGGCTTGGCTCTAGGTCCCAAATATCAAGGGCATGAGTGAGTGTCATGCACACAGAGGTCCGTGAAATAACAGTTAAAAAACAGATGCTGGGGGGCGTGGCTTGGCGGGCGAAGATGGCGGTCGCAGCCTTGTAGAGCTCCCGCTGGCCCGGACACAATTTGCTCATTTATCCTGGCCCCCGAGCCTGCAGTTGGTACCACGTGAGTGGCTTCGGTTCCAGGGAGTGCTCTGACCCCTCCGGTGTGCTGGTCCCACGGTTCCATCTCTCCCGGGGACCGGAGGCGCCGGCAGCGAAGTGCGGCCTAGTAACTGGCAGTGGATGCGGGACCTCGATTTTCAGGATGCCAGGTGGCGGTTGGTGGCAGACTGCCGGAGGTCGCATCAACTGGGCGGGTCCCGGCCCGACTTTGCAGCTCCAGTTGCCTATGAGTTGCAGAGATGCCCTGTGTTCTGGCGCTGTACCTTGGAGACCCTTTACAGGTGACGCGGCGTGGTGGAGGCCTACACCGCCCTTGTGAGAGAACGGGGCCTCGAGTTTCGCGACATTGGGACTGGCCTAGACTGTAAGAAGCGGTAATTGTCGCTCTTCACTCTGAAGACACTTGCGGCGGCGTCCCGGCCCGGGGCCCGAGGCTTCCTGCGCCCACCGCTGTGGGGATTTGCTGAGACTTGTCGCGGAAGGTGTCCGCCCTGATCTCGAGGTGTACGGCCCGGCTGAGTGGAGGTCTCCGGTGACGGGGCCACAGGCGGCTGCCCAAGGAGTGGCAACGTTGAGACTACCAACGGCCATGACCAGGGGTGGTGGAGGAGGCCCGCCTAAGCAAGGCCCTATCGACAAATTTACGGGGCCCAGTGGCGGATCAGGGGCACCCAGCGGTGGCAGCGGGACAGGGCCGGACAATGCGACGATCCTGGCGGCCATCACCCAGTCCCGGGACATGCTCGATGCCAAGATCGGGGCTGTGGGTGCGGACGTTACGCTGCTGCGCCAAGAACTCCGCAATGCGGTGGAGCGGATTACTGAGACCGAGTCCCGAATCTCGGTGGCGGAGACGGACATTGGCGCGCTGAAGCAGAGAATGGCGGAGATGGAGCGTACCCAAAAGACTCTCGCTGCCCGAGTGGAAGATGCAAAAGGGCGCGCACGGAGGAACAACCTTCGCTTTATAGGTTTTCCGGAGAGGTGTGAGAAGGATGATATGGAGCAGTTTTTGACCCCATGGCTGGAGGGCTGGCTCCCGGAGGGGGCACTGTCCACTTGTTTCGTGATCGAGCGGGCACACAGGGCCTTGACACAGCGGCCGCCGGAGGGTGAGCGTCCTCGGCCTATTATTGCAAGACTCTTGAATTACCACGACCGCGATGTCATATTGCGAGAGGCGAGGAACAAGGGTTCGCTCTCCTATGAAAATCACACTATCATGATCTTCCCTGATTATACGAAACTGGTGCAGCAGCAGAGACAGTCGTTTGTGGCCGCCAAAGCCAAGTTGCGGGGCCTGAAGCTCCAGTACTCCCTTCTGTACCCGGCCCGCCTGCGGGTGGTGTACCAGTCCCGGACACACTTCTTTGATTCACCCGAGGAGGTCTTTAGGTGGACGGACGAAGCAGTGAGGATCAGGCCGCATGCCCAGCCGGGGCTGGACCCGGGCGGGTGGAGGGGATCATCGCAGGAGCGGATGAACCGCCAAAATCGAAAAGGACGACAACGGAGGTCCAGATCACGCAAACGGTCAGCCTCCGCTAGTGCGACACAGACCAGTGGCACAATGGACTCTGAACACTCAGATGCTGGCAGTTGAACTCTGGTGGGGCCTGGACCCTGGTCCTATCCGGTAATGTGTTGCCCTACTTTGTGATGGATCAGCTAATGGGGCTGTTGTATGGGGGTTTCATTAATGCCGGACTGTATACGTTCGAGACATTTTGAGGCTACCTGTGGGAATGCTGTGGGGCTCGGGAGGCGACTTCCAAGGGCCTTAGACCCTCACGAGTTGTGGGTGTTGTCGGGGGGTGAGCGTGTGGTGACCGGGGCGTTGGGATCCTTTGGTATGGCTGGCCCTGGGTCCTCTGTTTTGGACCCGGGTCTATCCATGCCGCGACAGATACTTCAGTGTTCTATGAGGTATAGGGGTGGGGGGAGTGGGGATGGGGGGAGAGTTGGTTTGTTGCTGTTGGGGGGGTTCGGGACTGGGGTGGGGCGGGGAGGCCGGGGTTGGGGGGGTGGGACCGCACGTGTATGTTGATGTTGGATCGAGTAAATGGTGGGGTGCGCTGGGGTGGCGCGGGGGGCCTAGTGGGGGGGACTGCCTAGATGATGGCTGATCAAACTGCTGTGCTTCCTAATAAGGCCATTCGTGTTGTAACATGGAATGTGAGGGGGATGCTCGATAAAATCAAACGTGGAGCAGTATTGCGCTGGGGGAAGAGGGAGGCGGTGGATGTGCTGTTGCTCCAAGAAACTCATATGCTGGGCTCCAAGGTCCTTAGCCTCCAGAGATTCGGCTTCCAGCAAGTTTACCATGCATGCCGGCTTTACGAGGGGGTCAAGGGGGGTGGCTATCTTGGTTCATCGCAGGGTGGCGTACGTTCATGAAAAGCAGTGGATTGACCCTCAGGGCCGCTTTGTTTTTATCAAGGGACAGATGGGTGCCGAACCTGTGGTTTTTGGTAGTGTCTATGCCCCTCCTCCTATGCAGTGGGCCCTGTCGGAGAGACTGTTTGCGGTGTGGGATGAAATGCCGGATGTGTTAACGGTGGTTGGGGGCGATTGGAATGAAGTTATGGATGTGGGCTCGGACCGCCAGAGACGTTTGCCTGTGGCTGTTGATTCCTCCTCCCCTACCCCGTATACTAGACTGCATGCGACAGCGGACAGCTTGGGTTGGGTCGATGTGTGGCGCCATTTTCATCCTGCTGCGCGTGAGTTCACGTATGTGTCGGCGGTGCATGGTTCCTTCTCGAGACTCGACTACATCTTTATGCCTGGTGCCTGTCTGAGCCGTGTGAGTGACGCTGCTATCCTGCCCAGGGGTCTGTCTGATCACTCCCCCGTTGTGGCTACCATAGACCTTCCCACGAAACGACAGCCGTTCCGTTGGCGGATGTCTTCGTGGCACCTACAGCAACCTGAATATGTGCATCACTTGCGCGAAGCGGTTGATAATTATTGGCGCGATAATCTTGTGGGAGACGTTGACGCAGGGATGGTATGGGAGGCGCTGAAGCCCACGATACGGGGAGTTGATATCGCTTGGTGTGCATCCGCCCGATGGAAGCATCGGGAGGCCATTACAGCCGCTGCTGCTCGCGTGGAGATCTTGGAACAACGTGGCCGAGATGGGGGGGATGAGGCTGTGATACGGCAGCTCTTGCAGGCGCAGCAATCCTACGCCTCGGTCCTGCATGATAAGGCCAGACAGGCGTGGCTCGCCATGCGTAGCAGGGTATATCAATGGGGCGACAAGTCCTGCACGATGCTCCACAGACTGTGTCCGGCTACCTTCCAGCCTCTCACGTTGCCAGGCCTCACGGCGGAGGATGTCTCGGTGGTGACAGACCCGGCCCGCCTCGCGGCTAGCTTCGCCCATTACTTTGAGGCACAATACGCCCCCCGGGACTCCCTGGAGACGGGGGAGATATCCACATATTTTGATAACCTGCTGCCACAGGCCGTCTCCGATGACACTAGAACTGCGCTAGATGTCCCGCTCACGGCTGAGGAACTCGGGGAGGCGCTGGGACAGCTCAATACAGGGAAGGCGCCGGGCCCAAGTGGTTACCCGTGCGAATTCTACAAAAAGTTTCACCTCCAGCTGGGGCCTCAGTATAGACGCGCGCTTGAGGCAGCACGGGCCCAGGGGGAGTTACCGCCAGATTGGCGCCATGCTGAGATCGTGGTATTTTTGAAACCAGGCAGGGCCCCGGACAGGCACGACTCGTACCGGCCCATTTCACTTTTAAACATAGAGGCCAAAATCTTGGCAAAGGCCTTGGCGAACCGCCTGCTGCCCTATATTACGGACCTGGTCCACCCTGACCAGGCCGGGTTCATGCCCCGTATGGCAACTCGCCATAATATCCGGCGGGGCAGGCGGCGGTTGACTCCATGGGTGCTCGGGATGAGCAGGCAACACTCCTACTGGCGGATATGGACAAGGCCTTTGACTCTGTGAGTTGGGCATACTTGTTTACACTCTTGTCCCGCCTTAACCTTGGTCCAGTGTTCCTATCGTATCTGAAACTACTATACACTAATGTCACGGCCTCGGTTCGGGTGGCCGGGGCCACGTCCGGGCGCTTTCGGATTGGTCGGGGTACCCGACAGGGTTGCCCACTGTCCCCATACCTGTTTGCCCTGGCGATGGAGCCCCTGGCATCTCGGGTGCGTGCTGATGCCCAGATACGCGGGTTTGTGTGGAGTGGTGAATTGGTAGATAGAATCGCATTATATGCGGATGATATCCTCTTTTTCCTCACCGACTCGGGTCCCCGGGTTCTGGAGGTCATGCGCGTATGTGGCGAGATCTCCGGCCTTCGGCTCAACCTTCACAAATCGACTTTATGGGTGCTGGGTGGCAGGGTCGAGGTCGACCCCTGGGCTGCAGGACTGCGAGTTGCAACGGATGGGCTGAAATACCTTGGCGTCTTTCTATCGGAGTCGCGCCCCGTGGCTTGGGACCGTGGCGTCCTGCCGGTATGGGAACGGGTCCAGGCCGATGTCAAGACTTGGTCCAGAATGCCCCTCACTATATTTGGAAGATCGGCCATCTTCAAAATGGTGGCGCTTCCACGCCTGTTGTACCAGCTGCAGAACTTCCCTTACCCTATCGGCCTACAGTGGTTTTGCCAGGTTAACTCGACGCTGGGTCGTTTTCTGTGGGCTGGTGGAGCGGCCAGAGTGGCGTTGAAAACATGCTTCCTGTCTACCTATTGCGGGGGCCTGGCCACCTCTGATCTCCTATCTTACTACCAGGCTTCCCAACTGCTTGTTCTTAACGAGTGGTGGTACAGCGACAGGGGGGACCCGGCGTATGCATTGGAGCGGTCGCTTATGGGCGATAACACACTACACACCATTCTGTACTCAGCCCGTCTGCGTCGTGCACTACCGTCGGTTACCAGAGTGGGCTTTGCAGTGTGGAGACAGGCCCTACGCCGCATGGGCTGGTGGGGCAAGTTGACGGCTGAGACGCGGCTCTGGCATAATGGCCTGCTCCCGGAGCTTTCGGCCCTGGCCGGTTTTGAGGGCTGGGAGGCGATAGGTATCTCGCTACTGGGCCAGGTCATGTCCGGCACTACCCTCAAATCATTCGAGGAACTTCGCACTGAGTTCCAAATGCCTCAGTCCCAGTTTTTCCGTTATCTGCAGCTGCGCCATGCCCTCACCCCGAGCATTGCCAACCTGGACTCCCTACCGGAGTTCAGCTCAGTCGAGGCGAAGGTCTTTATGGGTGACCTGGGGGATAGGAAGGTATCCCGGATATACCAGACGCTAGTTATCCATTGCTCCTCTACTCTGCACTCTCTTCGGGCAGCTTGGGAGGTGGACGTAGGCCCCCTAGATGAGGACGATTGGAGGGAGGCGTTGGAATCCCCGCGTGGGACCGCCATTGCTGTACGACTCCGGCTCATCCAATTTAAGTACCTGCACCGGGCCTACTACACCCGTGAACGATTGTGGAGAGCTGGGTTGATTGAATCCCCAGAATGTCTGCGCTGTGGGGCGGTGCCTGGATCCTTGTTACATACTGTGTGGTCGTGTGGTCGGTTGTCTGGCTTTTGGAGAGGCGTGTGGAGCTGTCTATCTGAGGTCCTAGGCTGGGACCTTCCCCGCACCCATCGGCTGGGGTTGCTGCATGTTATGGAGGGCATTGGAGGGAACATCTATAAACGTCATCTGCTGCTTTTGGGGCTTGTTGTTGCCAAGCGGGACCTAGCCCGGGCGTGGAAGGGAGTAAGGGCCCCTCCCCTGTCTGCGCGGAAAGCTGGATTGGACTATTACATAGGCCTTGAAAAGCCGATCTTTGAGGCGAGGGGCTGCCCACGCAAACACTACAAAATTTGGAAGCGATGGGCCGACTACCGGGGTCTGTCACTAGATCCCCCAGCGGAGCGAGAAGAGGACATTTGATTGTACAGACATTGTTGGCCCGATTCTGCGACACTCCTGTCGCACTACACCTACACCCTTTATCTGCTGCTATATGTACATGTGCGTGGGGGGGAGGGGTGGGGGGGGGAGTTTCTGGGAGTTGGGGGGGATGGGGGTTGTGGGATTGGGTGGGTTGGGGGTTATTCATATTGAGCCTATTTTAGATGCCTGCTACTCATTTGATATACTGTACCTGTACTGTTGGTGGTGATCTCTGAACTGTGGGGTGCCACAATTTTATTGCCTACTTGCTCAATAAAATTGGTTGTGAAAAAAAAACAGATGCTGACTCAGACACAAGCAGTGTTAAAAGCTGGTAGCTATAAGTAAAAAAATCCCCAGACAATGCTACCTATAGGTGGCTGGATTGTTAGTTTTGTATGAGCCTGTGTCACTTGAAGAAAGGTGGGTCTTGTGCACAGTTAATACCACGGTCAGTGTCTTTGGGTGGACGTTTTTAAAAGATTTGTTTTGCTAGTAAAAACATTTGAAACATTTAATATTCACATAACATTACGTCAGTTGATTGAATGACAATTTTATTAAATGGAACACGTTTTGTTACATATAAAAGCTACACTTATATGTCTAATAACGCTTCCTTCAAAAACGCATTTTGGTGACCTCCGAGCAGAAAGAGGTATGTAGCTGAAGTAACAGTGGTAAAAGGCCCTGCAAAAAAGTCCTCTATGGTTCTCAGACTTGCTGTCTCCTGCCTCCGTGTATTTTCCAAACTCATGCCTTTTGACCTGATATGTCCATTTTCTTAATTACAGCTTGAAGAAACGATAAAGGGGGAACGAGGGGGATCCGAAGACCTAAGGGGTTTAGCATTTTGAAATTAAAGTCTTGTCTAAAACACTAACCATACTAATTTCTTTTAGGTTACGAAGTGCATCTTACATTGCAACATGCTTCCCCAACTTTCAGCTCCGACATATTTTTCCTGGCTCACTTTAAAATGCGTTACACTGTGATGGGATCATCAGTGAAGAACTACGTGTACGGCACAGTCCTTTACCCACAAGAGGCGAGGGGGGAGTAGGGGGGTGGGGGCAAACACAACAAACAACGTCAAAATAGCCAATGTCGAATCCTCCTCGGCTGCCACCACAACCGTTATGGCTGCAACTCCGGCGCTCCAATGCTGACGGCGGCGGAAAGGATTATGAGCAAATTGCCTCTTCAATAAGATTTTACCGACAAAAGAAAAGATGTTTACTTTGGCAACTTTGTTGGCGCTTCTGCGCTTTTGTTGTTCTTTGGCAGATGTAATGGCCGAATAACAGACAGATCTTTGACAGGAGGAAGCAGGTATTGGACGGCGGCACGTAGTGACGTGTGCGCGCACAGCCTATTATCGGGCATTGTTTGTTTTGCAGTCACTTTGACAAATATCGACGAGAATTACAAATATCGCGGCCATCGCGCTATTCAGCCGATTTCGCGATTTTTTCGTGAATCGCGAAATGCTGGAGGGTCTGCTTAATGATGTCTTGAGAAGCATCAGTGGAGAATTAGGCAATAAGATGAGTATCATCTGATATCATGCTGTGGCAATACTAAAGAACTTCAATCTACGCCAATTGGGCTTTGGTTTTTATGTTTAGTCGGGTCAAGAGACCCTTTCTTCAGCAGCAGTATCACCTTTCCCTGCTTCTACACCTTTGAAACAGTGGACCAGGACAAAGAGAGACTAGCAACCTCAAGAAAAATGGGAAGGATGACCTTGATAAATGTAATATAAAAGTCTGGTTTGAGGGGGTCATCTGGGGAGCCCAATTTCACTAGCGAGCAGAAGGTGGAGAAAGAGGGTAAATCAGGAGGGGTAATTTGCTTAATTCTGACCCAGGCTTTAACTTAGCTGACTGCTCAAGACAGGCCTCAGTGCCAGCGGGAACTTTAGGCCGAAAATTAATATAAATGGTGTTGATCTTTTTTTAGCAAAATAGTCTGCTATATTGTTACAGTGATCAGCTGAGACCTGAACTGGCCCTGTAGTTACTTGTTTTGTGAAGCTATTGTTCATGGAGAAAATGTATTTTGTGGGATGTTTACTGTTTAAGAACTTATCAGAAAGGAATTCGGCTTGCGTTTTCCTTAATGATTCATGGTATGCTTTAACAGCACTCAAATAAGTTGTTTTTGTCAATGCGTCATAGGATTTTCACCTTGTTCGCTTAACCACTTTACAGTGTATTTGCTGCGCAGCTAACTCGCCATGGAACATGGGGCGGAAGGTTTACTTCTGGCCCGAACTTGAAAAGGAGGTAAAAAACAGTCAATGGTCGAGGTGAGCCAGGCCTTTATCTATGATTCAGCGTGATCCACATTGGCATCTAACCAAGAGGATAAATAGCTGCCGAATTCTGTCAGATTTAATTTATGACATGACCTTTTCATTGTGGATTTGATGGTAATAGTATATGGTAATGGTATCAATATTTTTAACCAATAATAAGGACATGGGAATCAGACAGTGGTATGACAAGGTTATAGGCCAGGGAGGTGCAACCTCTAAGTTTGGAAGGTTACAAAAAACTGGGTCTAAAAGATGACTAGCTGTATGTGTAAGACCTCTTACTAACTTTACCAGCTGAAGCAATGCTAAGTTATTTAGCAATTTTCAGGCACCAATTTTGTTGGGCTGGTCAAAGTAAAGGTTAAGATCTCCTAAACTACTAAAGTTAGATGATTTAAGTGCTAAAGAGGTCACCTGGTTGATCAGGGCTGTCCTGAATGCTTTGATGGGGCTGGGGGTCTGTAAACTAGAAGACCGGAAAAAGTGCAGTTTTAATTCACTGATATATTGAAAAGGCAACTTTCAGAATCTTGAAAAAGGCGGGGGTGCAGGTCACAAGCTGTTGTAGATTTGTAGATGATTGCTGTGCCACCCCATAAGCTGCTAAGTATATCCCATCTGTTGATGCTATAGCCTGTGAGAAGTACCAGGAGAGGTTCAGCTGTGGTTTGAGAACTGAGCCAGGTGTCAGTTAGAAATATAACTTCAGGTGGGTTTCCTTGAATGAGACAAAATATCTGAACGTGGTGGCGAACTATTGAATGTCACTAATAGCTCACATTTTTCAGCATTGAGCAGTAACTGTCCTGAGTAATGCACATGGCTGCTGAAGGAGGACCAGGAAGAGAGCTCAAGATAGCCAAACTGTTTACATTTGAAGGTACTTTATTTTGGACAACAGGCTTGCAAACAATCATTATGGAAAACTTGCCTCAGCTTGAGTATTGCAGTTGGAGAGTAGGAGAGCAAGTCTCTCATCAGGTGGGCAATGTTCATGCCCCCTGACGCAGTCCAGGTGTGGACACGTGCAGGCGGGCTTGCCAGCGTAATATCTGCACAATGGCCTTCCTTATATACTTGAAACTGCTGGGAGGAAGACAGCAGAAGAACACCTAGAATTCTGCTTTCCAACTCTGATGGCCCAACCAAAATAGCTGCCAAGAAGTGTGGTTGCTGCTAAAAGAACAAATACATTTGCCCAATAGCAAAAGCAGTCCCACACTGCTAGAGGAAGCCACCTTCAACTTCCCGTTGCAGGAGGTGTCGCCCCTCCTGCCTCATGCCTCCTGCCTGCTGCTGCACTGTAGAGCTTTAAAAACCCGCTCCCACCACCCAACAATGCTGACTGGCTGAGCCTGACCAGATAGGACTTTAACTCCCATCAGCCCCAGGGGCTGGGCCAGCCACCACTCTCTGCTTTGCGCCTCCCTGCGCAGCATAAGATCTCATGCAGCCCCTGCATCACTGGAAGCCACCTTCAACTCTCCGTTGTAGGAGGTGTTCCCTCTCCCATCTCCTGCCTGCTGCTGCGCTTGAGAGCTCCAAAGACCCCCTCCCACCACCCGATCATGCCAACCATCCTCCCCTGACCACATTGGACGTCAATTTCCATCAGGCTCAGGGGCGGGGAAAGCCACCATTCTCTGTTTGGCACCTTCTGACACAGCATAGGATCTTCTGCGTCCCCTGCATTGGGAGGAAGCAGCCTTCTTTCCATTGCAGAAGATGTCCCCGCTCCCTTCTCCAGCCGGCTGCGGTGCTTGAGAGAGCTAAAGACCCCTTCCCACCCTCCGACCGGCCAGATCTGACCTGATTGGACTCAATCTTCCATCAGCCCCAGAGGCAGGGCCAGCCACTACTCTCTATTTTACTCCACCCGGCGCAGCATAAGATCGTCTGCAGCCCCCTTCTACTCCCCCACCACTCTTTAGCCTATTCCCTCTGGCTTAAGGTACTGTACCCCCATTCCCTGCAATGTATTCTGTCCCTGTTTTGCCTGCTGTCCCTGCGCTGCCTGCTGCATCTGCCCATGTGCTTCTTGCTGTCCCTGCCCTGCCCCTGTGCTGCTGGCTGTCCCTGTCCCTAAGATGCCCCTGCAATTCCTACAGTTCCTATGCTGCCCTCTGCACTGCTTGCTGCCCCTGTCCCTATGCTGCCTGCTGTCCCTTTGCTGCCCCCAGCACGGGTGGCTGGCCCGTCTCTGTGCTGCTCCTGCGCTGCATTCTGCCCTGGTCCTTTCACTGCCTGCTGTCCCTGCACGGCTCCCTTTGCTGCCTGATGCCACTGTCACTGCCCTCTGCCTCTGCACTGCCTGCATTTGGACCACCCGCCTGGATCACTAATGGAGGCCTCTGCATGACCTCATAGCACTATGGGTACTTAGCCAATGTATTGCTTGTTGGACAATGCCCAGCGCCAGGACATCTGGACCTTCCATCATCTGACGTTTCACCTACAAGAAACTTCTTCACCTGGAGAACGGACACAAAATCAGCTCAGTCTCCTCCCTTCACATGCCGACACTACTACTTCTCCTGCGACACATCCTACGAAAGTTCCCGCTCCACTCCTGCACACAAGACAAGGAACACTGTACAACCTCTCCATTGTATTCTACTTAACACTGCTCCCTCTGCAAACATGCCAAGAAAATCTGGGACACCATCACCACCCTCCCCACATACATTGCATACATCACCAAAACTTGGCTCACGCCTTCCTTAAACCCCAACATCAACACGTTCACTCCAAAAGGCTACAAGATGATACACTGGAACTGCTCAAAGAAGCAAGGCAGAGGCATCACCATCATCTTCAAGGATACAATCAGATGCACCATCCCCAATAACAACCACACACCTCTCATAGAACACCCTGAATTCTTCAAACCGATGCAAAGACCACGATAAGAGGCACCCTCATCCACAGACTCTGAGGAACATTCTGTGACACCATCCCCAACCTCATAGCCCCCATAGTGATCAACTCTCACCACTACATTCTAATCTGCGACCTCAACTTGCAAATTGACGACCCATGCGAAGCGCACTCCATCACCCTTCTGTAAACCCTCAATAACATCGACCTCACCCAAAAGGTCACTGAACCCACGCACAAAGACGGATTCACACTTGACCCTATGTTCACATCCAGTAACAGAATCAAATTTAGTCATATCACAGAACTCACCTGAACTGACAACACCATAGTACACTTCATCATCACTGACCCCCAGTACAACTCCACCAGGCGCCAGATCTCCTTCACCACAGCTGGAGCAAGGACACAGAAACTCAGTAGTTGCAAATCCTCAACACTTTCCAACCAGAGCCCCATACCACCTCAACCAGGCCGTCCAGAACTTTTCCACCTAGTGAAAGAATTCTCCAATGCAACAGCCACAGAGAACACCATCCACCCCTCCAAAGATCTTTGCGACACCCTCTCAGATTGCTTCCAAAGTAAGATCACCAACATCTACAACAATTCCAGCCTCCAGCTTGCCATACCCAGCCCTGATGACCTAAACCAACCAGCAAACACCACCCAAACCCTCACCACCTTGTCACCACTCACCGCCCTGACCACCTCAGCCATCATGTCTTCCATCTGCACTGGGGTGCCCACCAACCCCTGCCCCCACCACCTCCACAACTTGCATTAAACCCAATCACCACACAATGCACCAGCATCCTCAACACCTACATCTCCACAGCAACCTTCCCGGACAGATGAAAACACACATACATCAAACCCCTGCTAAAGAAAGCCTCTGCGGACCTCAACAATCTAAAAAAATATAATTTGATCTTCCTGCTCCCCTACCTGGCATAAGTTCTAGAGAAAGACATCAATCATCAGATCAATTAATTCTTTGAACAAATCCATCTACTGGATGCCTCTCAATCAGTCTTCCATGCCAACCACAGGACTGAGACGTGCTGATTTCTGCAACAGATTACATCAGAACACTCCTCAACTGTAAATAAACTATGGCCTTGATCCTCCTTGACCTCTCTGCGGCATTTAACACACTCTCATACAACACCCTTATCAACATTTTCACAACTTAAACGCACAGGAAAATGCCTCAAGTGGATCGCCTCTTCATTACAGGACATACACAGAGTATTCAACTGCATCCCATCTCCTCTGCACCAAAAGGCATCATATGCCTAGTACTACAAGGATCCTCCCTCAGCCTCAACCTTTTGAACCTCTACATGAACCCCCTCACAGATGTCTTCAGATCCCACAGACTCAACATAATCTCCTATGCAGACTCAACTAATCCTCTCACTCACTGAGGACCCTTCCAATGCTAAAACCAACTTCTGCAATGCCATGACCAACGTTGCTGAATGGATGAGAGACAACTGTCTCCAACTCGGCTCAGATGAAACAGAAGTACTGATCTTCAGGAAGAACACCTTTGCATGGGACCATAGCAGACTTGGACCCATACCCACACTACTGACCACGCATGCAACCTCAGCATAATCCTCGACAGCCAACTGACCATGAAACGACAAGTTAGCGCAGTTGCTTCCTCCTGCTTCCATGCACTTTGCATGCTCTACAGAATCTTCAGATGGATCCCATTCAACACAATAAAGATCGTCACTGAGGCCCTCTTCACAACCCGCCTTGACTACAGCAACACACTCTGTGCGACCCAGCTTCTCAGAAGGCTCCAGACCATACAGAATGCTGCAGCCAGCCTCATCCTGGATCTCCCCAAACAAAGCCGCATTACTACCCACCTGGGAGACCTCCACTGGCACCCCATTGAAAAAGGTATCATTTTAAGCTCCTCGCTCTCATCTACTAGGCCCTCCACGACCTAGAACCTGCCTACTTCAACCATCAACTGAACTTCCATCAACCCGTGTTAAACCTGACATCATTGGCGTGAGTCTACCTTCCATTTTTGTTGGATTGCCTCCTCTGTTTGATATGTTTTTGCTGGTTATATGCTGTGGGCACTGTGCCACTGCTATTAAGTGTCACAGTGCAAGAGCACCCTATGTTAAATTGATGTACTAATTGGTGATTCCATGATTGGGTTATTTGATTTACTAGTCAGCCTCTAGTACAGTGCAACCTGTCTTCCCAGGGCTTGTAAATCAAATGCTGCTGGTGTACTTGCAGCTCTGGTTGTGCCACCCACAGAAGCAGCTTGTAAAGTGTGTCTCAGGCCTGCCATTGCAAGGCCTGTGTGCAGTCTAGCACTGCCATGTCGACTTGGCTAGTGCACCCACTTGCCAGTCCCTAACACTTCCCTTTGCTTCTTATTAGACACTCCTATGGTAGGCCCTAGGTCAGGGTGCATTGTAAGTATAAGGTAGGACATGCTCTGGTGTGTGTAGCATGTCATAATAGTGAACTACAGCCATTTTCATTTTTCACTATTGCAAGGCTACCTGTTCTCCATAGGCTAGAATGGGCAGTTAGATTATAGCATTCTTATAATAATAACTGACTCAGGGAACATGGTAGAATTCAAATTTAGTATGCCTGAACTCAGAATAATAAAATACATCTTTTAGTAAAGTTGGTTTTAATATTCTGTGTTTGAAAATACCACTTTTAGAAAGTCGGTATTTTCCTTCCTAACTGTCCAGGCCTGCCTCTGCTAGGTTGTGTATTCCTTGTCTGGGTCCGTGAGTGACAGGGCTGGGGGATTCCAGGAGACAGGCTGGGGCAGCCCAGTGGTGAATAGAGAGATATGCATCTAGATGGGAGGGAGGAATTGCACCTGGGACCTGAATAGGGCTGGGCCTTCCCTTTACAATGCTGGCTCCACCTCCTGTGGCTTGTCTGATGTCTCTGCCCTGCACTGTGAAAGGAGAAAAGGAATCTTGTCAACAAAGTACTCCAGAGCTGTATCTTCCCTCCCCTTTGCTGGCTCCACCTCCTGTGGGGCGGCTGATGTATCTGCCCTGCACAGTGAAAGGAAGAAGAGAGTCATATAAACAGAGTGCTCAGGAACTGGTTTGGACTAGACAGAGGCCTCTCTGCCTTCAGAGAACAAAGGATTTTGGGGTATAAAGATTAGGACTCTGATCCCCAAAAATTTGATCTCTTCTGGAACAAGAAACCTTTTGCCAAGGAGAAGAACCAAGGAAGCTGCAGGAGTTTTACCGCCCATCTGCCAGTGCGCTGTTTGCTGGGTTGGCCTGCGGTAGTTACTTCATTGCCTAGGAAAGGAGATGGAACTTTTTAAGGACTTTCATCATCTTCAGAATATTCTCCAAGGGCTTGAACTGTGCTTGCCTCCTGCTGAAGTCTCAAGGACGAAAGACTTCACCTCCAGCTCCCCTCTGAATTTCCTTGCTGGGAATTCTGACTCCAGGTATTTCCGTGTCGCTGGGAGCTGGAAGCGCGACGCACCGAGAGAAAGCGTGTTGCCACCGCAGCTGAAATCGCCGCATCACCGGAGGAGGCATGTGTTCATCAAAGCTGCCTGCTGTCGCATCACTGGAGAAGTGTGACGCAATTGAGAGAGTCTGAAAATGAACGGCATGGCGCACAGCTAGAGTTTGTATTGAGTTTTCCTGTGATTTTTGAAGGGTTACATTAAAGTTTCGGGTGCTCCAACAAGTGACGTAACCGTCCGTGTACGTTGTGGTTAATTACAGGTTGAGTGCGTTACAAGGGGAGTAGACACATCCTTGAGATTGGGCACATGCATTAGGTTCGTCATGAAGGACAGACTCCATTTTTAGTTATGACAATCGATTATTTATTCAAAGATTTATCATGTTCATTGGTTGAAAAAAGTTCCAAAATTCATATATTCCAATATTATTAGTTTGACCACAACAAAGAATTAATTGCCATTTCCAAAGAAACGCTCCGATGCATTTCGGGCAAGGAATGCCCTTTGTCAAGGAGCTCTGTAAACACAATAAAAACGCTTTTACCATTCAAAGCATGACTCATATAAACTTGCATTCAAGTAAGTTACATTTTGCTGGGGTTGAGGAAGCATAGGAGGTATAAAGATGGTGTACCTTATATACCAATGTGACAGCGTGAACAAAGTGAGGGGAGGGTGGGTCTGGTGTGGGGGTCGGGGGTTTCTGATCGTACACTTACGTGTCGGGGTCATGGAAAGTGATGAATTTCTATGAGAGGAGGGAAAGTTAAACAACCTGCTAGCAACGGTATGGACCCAGCGTTAAGGAATGATAGCGCGGGTCTAAGTCGGAGCTCCAACTTACTTTTAAATGAAGGATGGGTCGGCTTGAAGATTCGCGGTGGGTTCGCAAATGGCTCGCGGAGTTTTGGCGGAGTGGAGGGGGTGTTATGGATGGCTACGCGGAGTGGTGATCATGTGATGGATTGTGGAAACTGTAAAGGGACTGAACGTATGGAGATGGGTATGGCGGCCATCTTGAAGAAGGGTAATTACTATGATAAACATAGGGGGCAAATGTAAACAACATGCAATGTTTATGCTCAAGCATAGTAAACAAAAGATGCAGGGTGAAACATGTGTACCATGGCTGGTACTAAAAGAAGCAACTAAGTTCAATTCGGTCATTGAGGCCATGTGGCCTCATTGCCTGTAGTGTGTAGATCCAGGCGGTCTCGCGCTGGAGGAGTGTTTTGTTATTGTCTTTTCCTTCTTGTTTATAAACGATTTCAAGCACCAAAAATTTGAGTTGAGCCACGTTGTGGTTGAATTCAGTGAAATGCATTGCAACGCTTGATTTTTGATTTTTGGTGCGGGTGTTTGATTTGTGTTCGTTTAGACAAATTTTTATTTTCCTGGTGGTTTTGCCCATATATATCATGCCACACAGGCATTTTAGTAGATATATCAAATTGGTTGAGTCACATGTCGCATTTACGTGCAATTTTATTTTGAACCCTCTCATCGGGTGGTTTATGCTGTTTCCCTTAATGATGTTATTGCAACTGTTGCAATTATGACAAGGACGTGTGCCAGTGTAGGCGATGTGTTGAAGGGGTTCTTTTGACAGGATTTCTTTCAAATTTTCAGATCTGGTATATGCAAAGATCGGAGGATGTTCAAATAGATTGCCAAAGTCAGGTTCAGATGAAAGTATACGCCAGTGTTTGAGAATGATGTTTTTGTATTTTTTACTGGAAGTGGAGTATTTTGAAACTAATACTGTTCTCTACTCATCTTTTTTCATTGAGCCTTTGAGGGCTTCCTGACATGTAATTGCAGATGCTTTTTTGATTGCTTCAGTTAAGGGTTCTTGTGGATACCCTCTGTTGATGAACCTTGTGGCCATTTCTTCCATTTTGGATGTGCAAGTTTCTGAGTTTGATACAATCCGTTTTATCCTTAACATTTGACTGAATGGTACATTTCTTTTAAGCAACTGTTGATGGAAACTGGTGTAGTGGACTGTGTTGTTTCGATATGTTGTTTTTCGGAAGAGGTCTGTTTCCAATCCTGTTTCTGTGATTTTAACCAAAACGTCAAGGAAAGTGATTTGATGTTCATTGATATTCCACGTGAGAACGATGCGGTTGTCTTTGGAGTTCAAGTCAGTTAAGGCTGACTCTAGGTTTTCTCGGGTGTTTTTCCAGATGAAAAATAAGTCGTCGATGTAACGAACATATAGCTTTAGGTTGTCTGACCACCTCAAGCCGCAGAAAAGAACAATGTGTGAAACAACTACTCTATCTCTCCAAACGGAGAATCAATCAAAAATTGCATGCAAATACACTCATCAAATACCACCGAGCCCTGCGCATACCCCGAGGACTAAGGATTGCACTTAAGCCCTCACTTTGTAAAAACTCTAAACTATTTCAGGAACGATGGAACGCGATCTTAAATAAATGCAGTCTCGACCTTATCCTCCTCATCGTGGAAGAACTCTCCACAATCTTGCTTGAACTATCTAAGGAAATTTCTGTGATAGAAGAAGAACTAACGGAATCTATTACACCCGAGAAATTAACAAAAACCCTAGATGACATCAACAACCAACTCGACAGACACACCAAGGAAATTAATGAGCGTAAAATCCGCAAATTTCGCCGAGACACCCTCGACTACAAATTAGGAGAGGTATACACCTGGGCAGAAGTATATGCACAACGCCGTCGTGATAAACCTTACAATCAAAACACGGATACGTCATCTTCAGGGAGCGAAAGCACCAATCGCCCACCAAGAAAAACCACCTTTGAATCCACAACATCAAACGAACCTCGAGACCCTAAACAAAAACTTGGCCAAACCACCGATAACCCCTCAACATCAGGGCCTTTTTTAGAGTCAGGCCCGGATGAAACAGACGACCCCGGCGGCGAAAAAGACCAGGAATAAGAACAGGAAGAAGCCCAACCTCAGAGCACAAAGAAACCCAAGGGGAGAAGGAATCGTTAGTTATCAACATTTCCGATACCGCTTTGACTGCATATGAAACCAAACTCCTACAGAAAGGCACATCATTTATCCCTACGACTTCCACGAACCTTCTTGAACTAGAATTAAGTACTTTCAAACTCACTCGAAAATTACGCTTAAGGCACTTTTTCAAAAACGTACTCCCACCGACTACCGACACTAAACCTGATCAACTCCTCGGTTTAAAAACTACCAGCACATACATGCCACCATGTAGCCATAAAAGCATCGATACCTTTGAGACACTCGTGAAACAAGATATATCTAAAATCAACTTTTCCAAAAAAACGAAACAAAACATCACCATGAAGGACAAAGACATCTTGAGAAAAATTGCAGGCAATAAAACCATTAAATGTCTCAAAGCAGACAAAGGCGGCGCCCTAGTTGTCCTCAACACCAGCATGTACGAAGCCAAAATTAAAGAACACATCACTGATCCTGAAGCCTACATGCAACTATGTAGCAACCCAACCGAGCAATACAAGTCTGAATTAACAGACCTCGTCTCCAAAGCACATGAAGATGGTACCATAGACGACCGCACTAAAAAATATCTCATTGTGGAACATCCAAAAAGTCTGTCTATAATTATGCTCCCCAAAATTCACAAGAATCTGAATGACCCTCCGTTTCGAACTATCGTGTCCACGAGGGGGTCCCTCCACGAGCCAACAGGAAAATTCTTAGATCGACATCTACAACCCATCGTAACGAACCTCAAGAGCTATATGAAAGACACAACTGAATTTCTCAAAAAACTCTCTGAGATAAACATAGCCACAGACGAACATGTTATCTTATGCACCGCCGATGTTAAAAGCCTCTACACATCCATTCCTCATGGCGGTGGTATTGAGGCCATAGAAAAAGCCTTACTAAACAGCAATCTTACGGATTTTCTACAGACTTTCCTCATGGAACTGTTGATTTTTACGCTATACCAAATGTCCGGAATGTCTATGGGCAACTGTGCAGCACCGACCTACGCGAATATTTATATGGCAGAATTTGAATCAACCCACATCTACGCCAACCCGAACTGGTCAGACAACCTAAAGCTATATGTTCGTACATCAACAACTTATTTTTCATCTGGGAAAACATCCGAGAAAACCTAGAGTCAGCCTTAACTGACTTGAACTCCAAAGACAACCGCATCGTTCTCACGTGGAATATCAATGAACATCAAATTACTTTCCTTGACGTTCTGGTTAAAGTCACAGAAACAGGATTGGAAACAGACCTCTTCTGAAAAACAACAGATCGAAACAACACAGTCCACTACACCAGTTTCCATCAACAGTCACTTAAAAGAAATTTACCATTCAGTCAAATGATAAGGATAAAATGGATTGTATCAAACTCAGAAACTTGCACATCCAAAATGGAAGAAATGGCCACAAGGTTCATCAACAGAGGGTATCCACAAGAACCCTTAACTGAAGCAATCAAAAAAGCATCTGCAATTACACGTCAGGAAGCCCTCAAAGGCTCAATGAAAAAAGATGAGTAGAGAACAGTATTAGTTTCAAAATACTCCACTTCCAGTAAAAAATACAAAAGCATCATTCTCAAACACTGGCGTATACTTTCATCTGAACCTGACTTTGGCAATCTATTTGAAAATCCTCCGATCTTTGCATATACCAGATCTGAAAATTTGAAAGAAATCCTGTCAAAAGAACTCATTCAACACATCGCCTACACTGGCACACGTCCTTGTCATAATTGCAACAGTTGCAATAACATCATTAAGGGAAACAGCATAAACCACCCGATGAGAGGGTTCAAAATAAAATTGCACGTAAATGCGACATGTGACTCAACCAATTTGATATATCTACTAAAATGCCTGTGTGGCATGATATATGTGGGCAAAACCACCAGGAAAATAAAAATTCGTCTAAACGAACACAAATCAAACATCCGCACCAAAAATCAAAAATCAAGCGTTGCAATGCATTTCACTGAATTCAACCACAACGTGGCTCAACTCAAATTTCTGGTGCTTGAAATCGTTTATAAACAAGAAGGAAAAGACAATAACAAAACACTCCTCCAGCGCGAGACCGCCTGGATCTACAGACTACAGGCAATGAGGCAACATGGCCTCAATGACCGAATTGAACTTAGTTGCTTCTTATAGTACCAGCCATGGTACACATGTTTCACCCTGCATCTTTTGTTTACTATGCTTGAGCATAAACATTGCATGTTGTTTACATTTGCCCCCTATGTTTATCATAGTAATCACCCTTCTTCAAGATGGCCGCCATACCCATCTCCATACGTTCAGTCCCTTTAGATTTTCCACAATCTATCACATGATCACCACTCCGCGTAGCCATCCATAACACCCCCTCCACTCCGCCAAAACTCCGCGAGCCATTTGCGAACCCACCGCGAATCTTCAAACCGACCCATCCTTCATTTAAAAGTAAGTTGGAGCTCCGACTTAGACCCACGCTATCATTCCTTAACACTGGGTCCATACCGTTCCTAACAGGTTGTTTAACTTTCCCTCCTCTCATAGAAATTCATCACTTTCCATGACCCCGACACGTAAGTGTACGATCAGAAACCCCCCGACCCCCACACCAGACCCACCCTCCCCTCACTTTGTTCACGCTGTCACATTGGTATATAAGGTACACTATCTTCATACCTCCTATGCTTCCTCCACCCCAGCAAAATGTAACTTACTTGAATGCACGTTTATATGTGTTATGCTTTGAATGGTAAAAGCGTTTTTATTGTGTTTACAGAGCTCCTTGACAAAGGGCATTCCTTGCCTGAAATGCATCGGAGCGTTTCTTTGGAAATGCCAATTAATACTTTGTTGTGGTCAAACTAATAATATTGGAATATATGAATTTTGGAACTTTTTTCAACCAATGAACATGATAAATCTTTGAATAAATAATCGATTGTCATAACTAACAATGGAGTCTGTCCTTACATGACGAACCTAATGCGTGTGCCCAATCTCAAGGATGCGTCTAATCCCCTTGTAACTAGGCATGAGCGGATTTTGCGGATTGGCAATCCGCGAATTTGCGGATTTGCGAACTCGCAATCCGCAAAATCCGCGAATTCCCGCGAATTTGCGGATTTTTTTTTTTTTTGTGTTCGCCCGTGTTTCTGCCAGTTCGCAAGGGTTTTTACAATTTCGCAATTTGCGAACTTACCTGTCGGGTCGCAAGTTTTGCGAACTTGTTGTTTCTACGTGTCCAACCTGTTTGGGACACTCTTCTTCATCACTGCCACTCTCTGTCACCACTGCCACTCTCTGACTACTCATGCCACCCTCTGGCCCACCCATGCCACCCTCTGTTTCATCACCACACCCTCTGGTTGTCCAGTGTACATTATTTTCGGCAAAGCAAAGCACACCTTCCCTGCCTCAAGTGACCTGAATTAATTTGGGGCTGATTAATGTGTCACAGAATATTTTTTTAGCTGGCACCTGCTTCCTTAGTGCGCCCTGATTAGTGATCTTTTGAACTTGCTAAGTGCTTTCATTGTTGCAAAATTAGTTACAACACCTGCCCTGCCCCAACTGACAATAATGAATTCGGGGCTGATTAATGGATTTTAACTTCCAGCCTGGCTCCTGCTTGTCTCCCTTAGCTGTAATTCATGACCTTTGTGGCATATGTGTAACTATTCTGAGGTTCAGAGCAGGGTCACATAATAGTTTCAACTGGCAACTGAACTCTGGAGGGGCCCCTCAGGAAGCACTACAGGAAATGGCTACTAATGATGTGCCTGAACTTTTGAACCTGGTAAGTAGTTACTTTCAGTTTTGCTTAGATCGTATTTCTGCAATTTCGCACTTATTCGCGGGGCGCGAACTCACGCGAACAGTGCGAGCAGTGCGAGCAAAATCCGCTGCTCGCGGATTTGCGGATTTTGCAGGAAATTCGCAAATCTCGCGGATTGCGGATTTCCCGAAAATCCGCAAAAACCGCGAGCGGAACGGATTTTCCGCCCATGCCTACTTGTAACGCACTCAACCTGCCATTGAGAGAGTCGCCATCCCATAACCGGAGAAGCGTGTCGCAGGGCCTGTCGCGGCTCCAAAGTACAGTCGTCGCAAGGCTGCCAGGGCGTCTACGCATCGTCATGGCATCACCACATCAGGGGCACCATCTTCTCGCTTTGAAACCGGATCATCGCATCGCATCAAGGTGCCATCTTACCGTTTTGTCAGACGGTGCCTCGCCCAGTGGTCATACCGACTGGAGTCCTGAAAGGCGAAAGCCCTTGGATCTGGCTGTTTGGTTTGATGAGTCGGCAGTGGAGAATCGGTTTGTTTGTGCTACTCCTATCAGGTGAGTTTGTTTTAGTTAATTTTGGCTATGGTAGCATTGTGATTTGAGTTTGGTATAGTCTGAGGATCATTTTTTTTAAAAGCATTTGCAATTACTTTGTCAGGCATAAATAACTAACTTGTTTTCATTTTGAAAATGCATGGAATTAGTGAGTTTATCTCTTTGTGTTGTCTTTGTTGTTCTGCAGGTGCTTGATTAGAAGAAGCCCAGACAGCCTTTCCAGAAGGCACCGCTAATTTAATATATATGTGAAGCGTTGTCTTGGCCCTATTATGTTCATTACACTATGGCACAATTATACGAGGGACAATGCCGAGTTACAGTGGCCGTTGAACGGGTATTGAAAAGGCAAAGCAAGCAGTCTATGTTTGATTCCCTCAGAAAGTGGCCGAAAGCAGCTAGGCAGAGATGACTGAAGAGGGAAAAAGATGCACGGAAAGGGAAGATGCGAACACTAACTCAAAAAGCTTTAGCATATGATAGAGAAAAGCAAGAGTCAAGGGTTGAATGTTGAATGTGAAGATAGAAGGTTTTTGCTGCATAGTGATAAATCTTATTTGGCCCAAGAAGAAAATGATACTTTTATGGAAGAATTGTTAGACACTCAACACCCGCCCCCTTATGCCCCGCAGAGTGTATATCTTTTAGTTCCTGTAGTTCCTATGCCACCACAGCAGCCTGATACAATTGCTCCAACTGTCCCTGTGTCTATTGCTGTCGTTTCAATGGCTTTGGCTATGGCACTTCCTGCTCCCTCTTTGTCTTCATCATCTGTGACAACTGTAACTGTTAGTACACCTATTGACTCCACTCCTATACCTCCTGCTCTCTCGCCTCCGGCGCAACCATCAGTGATGATTGCGCCTGTTACTTCTGTCGCTTCTCCTCCTATGGTTCTTCATCCCCCAACATCTTTGAGTCCTGAGACACCAATATGTGGATCTGAGGATAGAGATTGGATGAAATTTAAGGAGCGAATAGCCTGGAGTTGGAAATGATAAAAAAAAAAGTAACAGCTAATCAGGCTGCGCATTGGGGTCATAATCCTTTATAGTGTGGCAGATTTTTTGGCAGTAAAGCAAGATTTTGAGCCCTTTGTACAGCAGCATATGTCTGCTACGTTGATTAGTCTTTGGCAGCAACACTTTGGGGATGATGCACCACAAAGTTTATTTGATATTAGAGATCATGTGTATGGTTGTGGTTTGGAGCCCTGCCAAGTTGTCGGGAATGTTGCAAGTTTAATTGCTTATAGGGGTAGGTTGCACGAAAAGAGTCCTACCCCTGTGTCTCTGTTTCTGATACAAGAGGTTCATCCTATATATCACCCAGAAATACCAAAGTTTACGAATCAGCGCAGTACTGTCACCAGACCAGGTGTATCATCCCGTTTTCAGGAACAATGGTTTTGTACACCAAGGAAAAGAAGCGAAGTTCTATAACTTAAGACTCCTTTGCCTGATCTGAGAAAAAATCCCGCTGCTTACTATAAAGAGTTGACTGAAGCTGCTTCTTCTACTGCAATGACCATTGCTGATATAGAAATGTTTTTTTTGCCTTCTTGTTTTAGCTGTGATTTGGAGACAGGTTCATGCTCAGGATCATGTTGCGGAGTTGGATAGTACTTGGGACCAGATTAAGGGATGGGATCAGGAAAGGAAGCTAGATGATAAGACTCAAACTGAGATACTTGCTTTACCCGGTTGTATTATTACATACATGCATTCTCTCATTCTGCTGAAGATGGTGAGTTGGGATAAGTTGACAGCTTGTCGACAGAAGAAGGATGAAAGTGTGTCTGACTTCTTCACTCGGTTTGAAGATAACGTTTTTGGATTATTGGTGGCAGTATATGTCTATTGAGGGAAGAGTTTAGTTGTTTGTTGGCAGGTTTATTTCTAACTTACTACCTGAAATTGTGGCTCATTTACAGTCGTCTGAGAGCACTTGGTCCACCACTTCCCCTTCTGTTATTTTTAATATGGTTCAATATTATGAACATTGTGACCAAGAGGAGAAAGAGAAGAGTGTGAAAAAACATACAGATCTAAAGGCGAAGGTGCTGTTGCAGCAAACATTCAAGGAAAATGGTAGAGGGCATGGTGGTCCTGCCAGACAGCTTTCACGTACTAGTAGGAAGTCAAGCACAGACTCTTTGGGGTCAAATCAGTGTCCATATTGCAAGGAGAAGGGCTATTGGCGTATAGAGTGTCCTGTGGTTTTGCAAAAGGCGGCAGTCCCTAGAGGGCGAGGTCCTCATGGATGAGGTTGTGGGACCGATAGAGCTCAGAATGCTGTGGTCTTACAGTTTTGTATTGATAACAATTACTTTGATGACACTCATGATGGACAATATTACCATGATGATCAATTCTGACACCTGAAGATCCGCGTGGTCCTTATGTCATAGAGGATTTGCAAGGCTTGACTACGGAATTTTTGGTGGACACAGGTGTGATGAAGAATTATGTCTCTCGATATTTGGTCCCTGGGGCAGCTCTGTCTGGCTATATTAATGTTTCGGTAGGTTTTCAGGAGTACCGGTGATAAGCCCCATTTCCCGACCCCTAACATTGACTGTTGGTCCTTCTACTGTGGATTCCCCATTTTTGCTGATGTCCGTTTGTGGTGAAAAGTTGATGGGTTTGGATTTATTGAAGAAATTACATGCTACTATCTATTGTGTCCCGGAAGGTGTTTATATGATGAGGGGCCCCAATGTGAGTACTAAACAGTATTTGTCTTAACCTCTTCCCATTGAATTTGCTAATGTATCATCAACTGTATGGGCGACAG